>NC_069504.1:803266391-803421391 GCF_027579735.1 Bombina bombina
AGTAATTAACAGGTGTGCACTGCTATAAATTGACTGATGGTGATCATTTTTTGTATTGCATGACTAAAGGTATACTACCCGAAACGTTGCTTTTGGATGTGTTACCTTGAACTTTGGATGTGTTACCTTGAACTCTGGTCTTTACGTGCACTCCTGTATTGAATGGACATTGTTGGTTTCCACTTTATGGCAGTCTTTTTATATGTACACTTTCTGAGACATCATCACCTACTGAGCATGTGCAAGAGGTGCACTGCATATATGCATATGGATTTTGTGATCTGCTGATGGCTGTCACATGATACAGGGGAAGGGAAAATGGAATTAATGTTGAAATTTGCCAGAAAAAAAATTCTACTACTCATTTGAAATTCAAATGAAGTGTTATTATTATGTATTTGTCAATTATGCAATTTTACTGTATTCAAATATTTAATATAATTTTAAACTAACTAGGTGTTGCAATTTTAAGTATATTAATGAATTTAGCAAAGCTGAGACTGAAAATATTTTTTCACAGAGTAACAAGGGCTCATGATCTTAGAGGTACACTGAACTCAAACTTTAATTCTCCCTAACATTTTAATTATGCATATTTAAAAAAAAAAATTCTAATCTTGTCAGTCAGCTATTTTCCAGCTTATGGTGCACCTTTTTTCAACATCAGAGCAATCACAACCCAAACTATAATACCATTTTCATAATGGGAAAATATTGTATTAGATATCAGAAAATTCACCTATTTCAGGGATGGCCAATTGACGCCCAAAGGCTGCATGTGGCCCTTGGCCACTAGATTTTGTGTCCTTTCAGGAAAATCAGAACTAATAGCATGTACCATAGTTTTATGGCCCTAGATAAAAACGGAACTAAAAATGACTACTTTGTGTTGACCATAACTTAAAAGAGAGGGTATCCTGTAACTTTACCCAAATCTGGCACTGTGCCACACAACATTTTTAGGAAATATATTATTTGTTTTTTTAGTAGCCATGAATTAATATGTGGCCCATAAGGCTTCTAAAATATTGTTCAGGGGCTCCCATGTGCTAGGAAATTGGCCATCACTAGCCTATATGATGCATGGACAACATTGATTTTGGCAATCACACTCCACTTGACCATGAGTTTTAAATAAAATACCAAACAAAAATAGACACATCGAATTCCACAGCCAAATGGCCTTTTCTACACATTTGTGTGTATTCCAAGAAGATTTGGAATAATTCTAATATCTTACGCATGTGCAATACACTCTGAAATGGCCAAGATGCCATTTTAGCTGTATATATGTCTATATTGTCTAGATTCATTAAACCTATATTCATCACTATTGTATAGTCCATCTGTAGTGGGAGGCATGGAAATGTACACATGTATATGTATTTAGTAGATGTGACATCTTGTACAACTTGCAAGATCTGTAGGAAACATGAAAAAAACAAAATCACAACCACAACATCTAGAAATGATGTTTAGCAATCCCGTTCTCAATCTTTCTTTTTTTTCTTATGGTGGAGAGAGTCCATGGGTCCTTATGTTTCGGATTCAACACCTGTCAACCTGCAGGAAGCAAGGATACCAAACAAACCAATACCTTTTAGTCCCTCTTATTTCCCTATACCTCCCAGTCTTATATTTGCCTCCAAAGGAGTAGGGAAGAAGTTAGGTGCTCCAGGTTCTTCTTTGGAAGGGGTTTGTTAACCCACTAATACCCCTGGAAAGTTAAGATAAGTTTATTTTGCTTTTGTCCCATTGGAGCAGACTAGAACTGTGCCTTCTAGCTATTCAGACCCATTAGATGGGAGATCCACAGATTTTTTAATAAATAAGTGTATGCTTTGCAAGCTGGCTACTCTTTGTCCTACAGCTCAATTTTGCAGTTCCTTATTACTCTCTCACAAATCTACACTTGCAATGCCGCCCAGGGTGTCTTGTCCTCCATCAGTAGGTTCCTCTCTAGGGAGGTCTACTGATTTTTCTCCAGATTTGAAAGAATATGTAAGAAATATTATTTCTGAGGTTTTTGACAACAATGCCTCCTTCAAGCAAGCACAAACATTTGTCCTCTCACTCTCTGTCCAAACTTGATTTGCCTACAGCAGATATTGCTAACAAAGCAGTACATGATTCAGACTCTTAGAGTTCTGATCAGTCTTCAGAAGGTAAAATATCCTCTGAAGAACAAGATTCTAATCCTCATCAGGATTAATTTAATTTTAAAATTGAACTTCTAAAATCTTTACTTTGTGAAGTGTTGCAAAATTTAGAAAAACAAGATTCTAAACTGGGGGAGGAAAAATCTTTAAAGCAGATGATTTAATTTTTAAACCTGCTACTAAAGCTGTGGAAGTTTTCCCAGTCCCTCATGCAATATCTTTTTTTCTTCCATCTTAATGGTTAAAAAGATGTTTCCAGTTAGTAATACTAATTTAGAATTGTAATCTGTTCCTAAAGTTGCTGTGGAAATTTTCACATTAGCTAAAAGAATCACAATTCTTCTAGAAGATAGCACTTCTTTCAGAGACGCCATGGATAGAAAGCTAGAAGGCTATCTCAGAAAATCCTTTCTTCAAGGAGGCGTTTTATTCAAGCCAGCTGTGGGAATTGCTTGTGTCGCAGGGGCTGCTTCTCTATGATGTGATTCATTATCCAATATAGTATCTGAAGAGTCTCCATAAGAGGATATCGTGGATGTATAACATTTCTGAAATTTGCCAACTCTTTTATTTGGGATGCAATTATAGAAATTAAACGTACTAATGCAAAAATATGACTTTGGCAATTTTAACCAGAATCACATTGTATTAAAGGTAGACCTACTAATAGGTTTTGTTTATGTTGTTATTCCAAAAACCGAAAGTCCACTACTTCCCAAAAACCTGATTCAGCAAAATCATCTTGGGAACCTAACCTGATTTGGAACAAATCAAACACAAACAAAAAGTCAGTTTCCACTTTAAAGTCAACATGAAGGTACGGCCCCCGATCCAGATTCCAAGGGGCTTAGTCACAGTCAGTATAGGATCATTGGGTACTCAGTATAGTATCCCATGGCAATGCAGAATCTGGTAGTGGATCTGGTTGAAATCTACATTACTCCTCCATGGTGTCTTCCTCTTTGTCAAGATTTATTGTCTCAAGGACCATTTTTTCTTTAAAATCTCCAGTCTCTCATTTTGACGGCTTAGGGATTAAACAAATAATTCTTTTTTTTTTTCAAAAAGGGTTTTCAGATCTGGTAACTGATACTCTTGTTCAGGCTTGTCAATTTGTTACCCAGAAGATATACCATAAGGCATGGAAACTGTTATAAAGCCAATTTTTTCTCCTTGGAATCTAAAATTTACAAGCTCCTCCTTTTGAACCCATGTACAAATTAGACATTCAGTTATTGCCTTAGAAATTGTTATTTATTTTGCCTATTTCTTTGGCTATGAGGTTTCTGAATTATCTGCTCTCTTTTGTGAAGTGCCGTATCTTATTTTTTTATCAAGACAAGGTAGTGCTTTGTACACTTTTCAGTTTTTTACCTAAGGTAGTCTCTTCTGAGAACATCAGTCAAGAGATTGTATTTCCTTCATTAAGTACAAATCCAAAAAAAAAGTAAAAGGAACATCTCTTACATAATCTGGACATAGAGCTCATATATTATTTACAAGCTACTTAACAGTTAAGACATTTTTTCAGGAAAACTTAAAGGTTAGAGAGCATCAACTGTTTCTTTAGCTTCTTGGTTAAAGAGTTTGATTTATTATGCCTACTTGGAGTCAGGTAAGTCTTCTCCACAACGTATTGCAGCTCATTCTACTCATTCAGTTGCCACCTCTTGGGCTTTCAAAAATGAGGCTTCAGTAGAACAGATTTGCAAGGCAGCAACTTGGTCATCTTTACGCATCTTTACAAAATGTTATCAGTTTGATGTTTTTGCTTCTTTGGAGGCCTTTTTTTGCAGGAAGGTTCTCCAGACTGCAGTGTCTGGTAAATAGGTGCCTACCTTCTTTTTGTCCCACACGTTTTAGAATTAGATCCCAAATGTATGGACTGGTGGACTCTCACCACCCTAAGAAAGAAACTATAATTTATGCTTGCCTGATAAATTCATTTCTTTCTTGGTGGTGAGAGTCTAAAATAATTATTTTTTTTCTGGTTGGCGTCTGTTCTAGTTTGCACGTCATATACCCTGCTTTGCCTTTCTACTTTTTTGTTATACTCCTCTGCTAGGCTCTACATTTGACTGGGAGGTACAGGGAAGTGGGAGGCATTAAAAGATCTTGGTGTGTTTGGTAAATTGACTCCTCCTGGAGGATAGGTTTTAAATCCCAAATGTAAGGATTCATGGACTCTCACCACCAAGAAAGAAATTCATTTATCAGGTAAGCATAAATTGTGTTTTTATTTCATCCTAGCATTTTTGTAATTATAAATTACAGTAATTTCCTCTTCTGAAATGGGATTTCTATAGGCAATCAAGTCTTTATGACTGGGATTTAACTGTTTGGCTTCTGACTTATCTTTTGCATGGTATTTTATAGCAAACAGAACTCCCAAATATTGTGTGGATTTGCTGTTAAATGTGCTATTATAGTGAAATGGAGATTGAATACGATAGGACCTACCAACTTCTCTGTGTTTTAGTCGGGAAAGGTTTTTTATTATTTTGTGATCATTTTGACAAAAAATAACCAACCCCATTTTTTTACTTACATAGACACACACAAACATATATATATATATATATATATATAAGGCAAGAAAAACGTGTATGAAAAAATATTTCCAAAACACAGAACTGCGCTCTAAATAAACCCCTTATTTATAATCAATAAAATTATTTTCCACAACTCTGTGTGTTAAATGTGTCACCAATATTTAAAATGTTTGTATATATTTGATGGGCACAATATTAAGTATGTATATAATATGAAATTATGTAAACATATACCAATATTCCAAACTTAAAACTATTAACAATAGTATATAGTTTTGAAAAGGATAAACTTGTCAGATCCCACGCAGTGGTGAGGATAAGATGTAGGTGTCGGCTGCTATATCCTGATGATCCTCCGAAATCTCACAGAGTAGGGTAGAAATCTGTAGACAAGTAGAAAAGGAAGCGCACAGAGGCACCTACATAGTGAAAATCAATTTAATCATACAAAAGAACATATACATTAAAAAACAAGTCCCCCGTAGGGTATCTACTCACAAGAGTTAACCTCAAACTTATGAGGTATGTGCAGGCGTGTCAATAAATATGTGGCTAAGAACCGCTGTTCTCCGTAATCTGACCAGGACACTTGAAAGAGTGTGCCAAAATCCGGGATATCGCTATTGGAAAGAGTGATCTCACAAATTATTCCAATGTACCCTTCAGTTAGTGGCGTCCACTCAAGCCAAAAGTTCTTTCCGCAAAGTTTTTCAGACACTGTTCATCCAGTTTAACAAACAAGCAGCTGATCGCTGTTCCGTAATGACAGACGCAAGGTGGGCGTGGCCTTATGCGTTTCGCGGTTACGTCACCGCTTCGTCAGAGGAATATCCACACCCACTGGAAAATAAATAAATATATACATACACACACAATAATTTTGGAAAGATTGGAATCCACCCCAATATTATTATTATTATTATTAAACACAAATATATACAGATATATATATATATATATATATAGATTTAAGAAGGAAATATGGGCAGACTTGATGGGCCTTCTGGTTCTTACCCGCAGTTAAAATCAAAATCTGTTTTTGTTTCCTTTTTTATCAAGAAAATCAATATCACTAACTAAGCCTGGGCATAGTTTATCAATGTTTATTTCATAGATGACACAACCGTACACAGAAATTACCTAGATTACGAGTTTGGCGTTATGAGTGAAAAAGCATCGTTATGCCCATAACGATGCTTTTTCCCTAACGCTGCTATTACAAGTCTTGTAGGTATAGGTGTACCGCACACCTT
This sequence comes from Bombina bombina, assembly GCF_027579735.1. Taxonomy (NCBI): domain Eukaryota; kingdom Metazoa; phylum Chordata; class Amphibia; order Anura; family Bombinatoridae; genus Bombina; species Bombina bombina. Next base: position 803,272,356 of record NC_069504.1, read on the forward strand.
TTTGGCCATCACGCAACGTCAGTACCGTCCTTTAAGAAAAGTCCTTTTTCAATGGGACTTCCATAGCGCCGGTATTACAAGTTTTGCTGTGAGGCCAAAAAGTGAGCGGTACAGCCTAAAATGACAAGATCTGTACCGCCATCTAAAGTCAGTAGTTATGAGTTTTACGCTACAAAGCTGTACCATAAAACTCATAACTAAACTGTCACAAAGTACACTAACACCCATAAACTACCAATGGACCCTTAAACCGAGGCCCTCCAGCATTGCAAACACTAAAATTATTAACCCCTAATCTGCCGCTCCGGACATTGCCGCCACTTCAAAAATGTATTAACCCCTATTCCGCCACTTCTTGACATCATCACCACTATAATAAAATTATTAACCCCTAAACCGCCGTCCTCCCGCATCGCAAACACTATTTAAATATTATTAACCCCTAATCTGCCATCTACCCGCCCACACCGCCACTATAATAAACCTATTAACCCCTAAACCTCTGGCCTCACACATCACTACATAAATATATTAACCCCTAAACCTAACCCTAACGTAACCCTAACCATACGCATAACCCTAACCCTAACGTAACCCTAAGCATAACCCTAACCCTAACACCCCCAACTTAAATATAATTAAAATATATCTAAATAAAACTTACTATTATTACCTAAATAATTCCTATTTAAAACTAAATACAACCTTACCTACAAAATAACACCTAAGCTAGCTACAAAATAACTAATAGTTATAATATTGTAGCTATCTTAGGTTTTATTTTTATTTCACAAGTAAGTTTGTATTTATTTTAACTAGGTAGACTAGTTAGTAAATAGTTATTAACTATTTACCAGCTACCTAGTTAAAATAAATACAAATTTACCTGTAAAATAAAACCTAACCTGCCTCACACTAAAATCTAACATTACAATAAAATGAAATAAATTAAATTAATCAAATACAATTATCTAAATTAAAAAAAATAATAAATACTAAATTGTAAAAAATAAAAAACGAAATTATCAAAAATAAACATGAATTACTCCTAATCTAGTAGTCCAATCAAAATAAAAAAGCCCCCCAAAATAAAAAAAAACACCTAGCCTACACTAAACTGCCAATGGCCCTTAAATAGGGCCTTTTGAGGGGTATTGCCCCCCAAAAAATCTGCTATTTTACCTGTAAGAAAAAATACAAACAACCCCCAACAGTAAAACCCACCACTCACACAACCAAACCCCCCAAATAAAAACATCTAAATAAACCTAAGCTAACCATTGCCCTGAAAAGGACATTTGGATGGGCATTGCCCTTAAAAGGGCATTTAGCTCTTTTACTGCCCAAACCCTAAGCTAAAAATAAAACCCACCCAATAAACCCTTAAAAAAACCTAACACTAACCCCCGACGATCCACTTATAGTTTTCAAAGTCCAGACATCCATCCTCATCCACGCGACAGAAGTCTTCATCCAAGCGGGCAGAAGTCCTCATGGAAGCCGGCAGAAGTCTTCATCCAAGCGGGCAGAAGTCCTCATCGAAGCCGGCAGAAGTCTTCATCCAAGCGGGCCGAAGTCTTCATCCAGATGACATCTTCTATCTTCATCCATCCTGCGTGGAGCGGGTCCATCTTCAAGACATCCGGCGCGGAGCATCCTCTTTTTCCGATGGTCAACGTAGAATGAAGTTTCCATTTAAGGTACGTCATCCAAGAAGGCATCCCTCACACTCTGATTGGCTGATAGAATTCTATCAGCCAATAGGAATTAAAGGGGGAAAAACCTATTGGCTGTTGCAATCAGCCAATAGGATTAAGCTTTCATCCTATTGGCTGATTGGATCAGCCAATAGAATGCAAGCTCAATCCTATTGGCTGATTGGATCAGCCAATAGGATGAAAACTCAATCCTATTGGCTGATTGCAACAGTCAATAGGATTTTTTCCCCTTTAATTCCTATTGGCTGATAGAATTTTATCAGCCAATCGGAATGTAAGAGATGCCATCTTGTATGACGTACCTTAAAGGGAAACTTCATTCTACGTTGACCATAGGAAGAAGAGGATGCTCCGCGGCAGATGTCTTGACGATGGACCCACTCTGCGCCGGATGGATGAAGATAGAAGATGCCGTCTGGATGAAGACTTCTGCCCATTTGGATGAAGACTTCTGCCGGCTTCGATGAGGACTTCGGCCCGCTTGGATGAAGACTTCTGCCGCCTGGATGAGGATGGATGTTCGGTCTTCGAAAACTGTAAGTGGATCATCGGGGGATAGTGTTAGGTTTTTTTAAGGGTTTATTGGGTGGGTTTTATTTTTAGCTTAGGGTTTGGGCAGTAAAAGAGCTAAATGCCCTTTTAAGGGCAATGCCCATCCAAATGCCCTTTTCAGGGCAATGGTTAGCTGCGGTTTATTTACTTACGGCTAGATTTAGAGTTCTGCGGCCAAAGGGGTGCGTTAGCTACGCGTGTATTTTTTCCTCCGCACCTTTTAAATACCGTTGGTATTTAGAGTTCTCTGAAGGGCTGCGTTAGTTCTTCTCCTATCATAACATCTAAATCGAAGCAACTTTATAGCTCCATTTTATTACAATTCAGAAGCTATTAGCTAAGAAAGATCAAGCTCCTTGTCTGACATATAGAGGGAGCGGTCCGAATTTTAACCAATACGAGTAGTGGTGCTACTCGTCACTGTAGTGACGTGTATATGTGGGGGGGTGTATTTCTTCTCCTTTCACACCATAGAAATCGGAGCAACCTTATAGCTCCATTTTATCACAACTCACAAGCTATTGGCTAAGAAAGATCGAGCCCCTGGTCTGACATATAGAGGGAGTGGTCCGATTTTCAACCAATCAGGTTTTAACAAATAGAAGGGGCGTGTCAGCCCAAACTTTCAACAGCGTCCATAGGGTATTTTTCGGCAATAAACCTCTGAGGAAGAAGGAGCAAATTGTGCTTATCCTTCGAAACGTGTAAGGTGTGTGTGTACAACAATAGTACACTATATTTTTTTGCCGGAACTGACATTTTGATACCTCTAAACGCCACGGACTTTCAAACTGCAACCGGCCGGTGCAGTTTCCAGTTATATCAACTGTCTATCCACTATTGTGTTTGAGACTCCTACTGTGTCTCTATTATGCTTCACCATTACCTAATTTGTCATTGAGGTTTTAAATTGTGATCAACGATACCGATGTGGGGAGCGGAGTACCGATTACACTGAATCTATTGAACCTACTGATCCTACTGAACACAAAACGTACGCGTGGTGTGAATCCAGTGAAAGAATCCTATCTGGTGGAAATAATACTATTACCGGTGAAGACTCCATAAACTGCATATCGCTTTCCCCATTACCTCATTAGATTGAGGTAGTATCCTGTAAGTTGAATACAATAAGGGAGCACAATGGGGGAAACATTTCACCTTTACTGTCACTTATCTAAAGACTATCGGCTAGATTTAGAGTTTTGTGGCCAAAGGGGTGCGTTAGCTACGCGTGTTTTTTCCCCCCGCACCTTTTAAACAACGCTGGTATTTAGAGTTCTCTGAAGGGCTGCGTTAGGCTCCAAAAAGGGAGCATAGAGCATAATTTTCCGCCACTTCAACTCTAAATACCAGCGTTGCTTACGGACGCGGCCAGCTTCAAAAACGTACTCGTGCACGATTCCCCCATAGGAAACAATGGGGCAGTTTGAGCTGGAAAAAAACCTAACACCTGCAAAAAAGCAGCGTTCAGCTCCTAACGCAGCCCCATTGTTTCCTATGGGGAAACACTTCCTAAGTCTGCACCTAACACCCTAACATGAACCCCGTGTCTAAACACCCCTAACCTTACACTTATTAACCCCTAATCTGCCGCCCCCGCTATCGCTGACCCCTGCATATTATTATTAAACCCTAATCTGCCGCTCCGTACACCGCCGCAACCTACATTATACCTATGTACCCCTAATCTGCTGCCCCTAACATCACCGACCCCTATATTATATTTATTAACCCCTAATCTGCCCCCCCCCAATGTCGCCGCTACCTACCTACACTTATTAACCCCTAATCTGCCGACCGGACCTCACCGCTACTATAATAAATGTATTAACCCCTAAAGCTAAGTCTAACCCTAACCCTAACACCCCCCTAACTTAAATATAATTTTAATCTAACGAAATAAAATAAATCTTATTAAATAAATTATTCCTATTTAAATCTAAATACTTACCTGTAAAATAAACCCTAATATAGCTACAATATAATGAATAATTATATTGTAGCTATTTTAGGATTTATATTTATTTTACAGGCAACTTTGTATTTATTTTAACCAGGTACAATAGCTATTAAATAGTTAATAACTATTTAATAACTACCTAGTTAAAATAATTACAAATTTACCTGTAAAATAAATCCTAACCTAAGTTACAATTAAACCTAACACTACACTATCAATAAATTAATTAAATAAACTACCTACAATTAAATCAACTAAACTAAATTACAAAAAAAAAACCCACTAAATTACAAACAAAAAAAAGATTACAAGAATTTTAAACTAATTACACCTACTCTAAGCCCCCTAAAAAAATAACAAAGCCCCCCAAAATAAAAAAATGCCCTACCCTATTCTAAAATAAAAAGTTAACAGCTCTTTTACCTTACAAGCCCTTAAAAGGGCCTTTTTGCGGGGCACGCCCCAAAGAAAACAGCTCTTTTGCATTTTAAAAAAACATACAATACCCCCCCCCCCAACATTACAACCCACCACCCACATACCTAGGGGTTAATACTATTTATTATAGGGTTTTTGAGGTGGGAGTGAGGCGGTTTAGGGGTTAATACATTTATTATAGTGGCGGCGAGGTCCGGTCGGCAGATTAGGGGTTAATAAGTGTAGGGAGGTAGCGGCGATGTTGGGGGGGGCAGATTAGGGGTTAATAAATATTATGTAGGTGTCGGCGATGTTAGGGGCAGCAGATTAGGGGTACATGGGGATAATGTAGGTTGCGGCGGTGTGCGGTCGGCAGATTAGGGGTTAAAAAAATTAATTATAGTGGCGGCGATGTAGGGGGACCTCGGTTTAGGGGTGCATAGGTAGTTTATGGGTGTTAGTGTACTTTAGAGCACAGTAGTTAAGAGCTTTATGAACCGGTGTTAGCCCATAAAGCTCTTAACTCCTGACTTTTTTCTGCGGCTGGAGTTTTGTCGTTAGAGTTCTAATGCTCACTTCAGCCAAGACTCTAAATACCAGCGTTAGAAAGATCCCATTGAAAAGATAGGATACGCAATTGGCGTAAGGGGATCTGCGGTATGGAAAAGTCGCGGCTGGAAAGTGAGCGTTAGACCCTTTCATGACTGACTCTAAATACCAGCGGGCGGCCAAAACCAGCGTTAGGACCCCTTAACGCTGGTTTGGACGGCTAACGCAGAACTCTAAATCTAGGCGTATGTATATTTGAATTGATTTGTCATATGTTTGCAGATGGACTTTTAATCTGAGAATCCCTATACACCCGATTTTGGCCAGTCACTTTCAGGCTCACTTGAGTTCCCATAACATTGTATTATAGATTTATATTTATTACTATTAGGTTAATACTTGGCGCTTTAATATACCCCAGTATCCTTCGTTTTTATTTCTACATTTTCAGGGATATTTCAGGAAATAGTATCCCGACCTCTGGGGATCATATTTATAGCAGCTGGTATTCCCTATTCCAACCTATAATATTTAGGATTATGCAATTTTTGTGTGTACATATCTTCTGACACTTATTTTCATTTATTATTTTTTCCGCATATATGCATACTTATTTAAATTATCATACGTATATATGTGCATATATCTTTGAATTGCCCATTAGGTACATTCTTATATCTCTTATTTTCATATCATTAAGGTATTGCGCCCTCCTTTAATAAGCTTACACTCACACTTGTTGTAGGTGTATTCTACTTTGTCTAAATATATACTATATATATATAGTTCTCTAATATAGCCAAATTTATTGATCATCACCTTCAACCAGTTGTTAAGGACACATTCGCTTATCTACAGGATTCCCCTAGTCTGATCAGAGTTTTGAGAGCTTTTGATTCCCTGCAGGCTGGTGACATCCTGGTCACCATGGACGTTGACAGCCTGTACACTTCCATCCCTCATGTGGGAGGTGTGCAGGCTGTCAGGTCCATGGTGGTGGGATCTCATCTGTATAAGGGACCTCCCATTGAGTTTCTGTTGGATCTTTTGCAGATTTGTCTAGAAAAGAATTATTTCAAGTTTGAGAGGGACTTCTACTTGCAGATCTCGGGGACTGTAGTAGAGGTGGTATATTACACAAGATATATTGATGACATCCTTTTGATTTGGCGTGGGACCCCGGAAACTCTGATATCCTGGGTAAATGGCCTAAATAGTCTATCTAGCCCTATCAAATTTAAACTTGAATATGACATTGATAAAGTACATTTTTTGGACCTTAATATTTTTAAGGTAATTGACAAAGAGGTATGTAGGTTTGGTACATCCCTTTACACCAAGCCCACTGACCGTAATTCTCTATTAGATGCACGGAGCTATCATCCCACACACCAGAAAAAAGGGATAGTAGCCTCACAGCTCACTCGGGTTCTGCGCAACAACACTGAGGCACACAATAGAACAACACAACTTAATGAGATGTCAGAAAAATTGATCACACGTGGATATGATAGAAAGATGGTTATGGACATTAAAGAAGAAGCCACAAAACGTTTTGAGGGCAATGTAACTAGAACAAAGGAAACTAACAACTCAGAGGAGAAAATCAACTTCATAACTACATTTGATCCAATGCACCAAAAAGTTGCTGGAGCAAGCTCTAAACATTGGGACTTGGTACACTCGGACAAGTCTTTACCATTCGTGAAACAACAACACCCTAGAATGGTTTATCGAAGAGCGAGAAACTTGCGGGACCTGCTAGTAAAAACGGATCCAACTAGGTGCTATGAGAATACTACATGGCTAAAATCCAACAAAAAAGGCTGCTTTAAATGTGGCGACTGTGTCACGTGTGACAGTATGCTTAAAGGTGACACTTTCCAGCATCCACATACGAACAAGCGCTACAAAATCAAACACAGACTCTCATGCATGAGTACCTATGTGATTTATATGTTGATTTGCCCCTGTTCCCTTGTCTATATAGGGAAAACGGTCACTACATTTCGTGAGCGTATGGCCAATCATCGCTGTGCGATCAGGGAAGCCATCAAAAATGGCGACTCTGATCAGCCAGTAGCACGCCATTTCGCCAAACATAAACATGGTGTATCGAGTTTAAAAACCATGTTGATTGATCAAGTACCACCGCTGACAAGGGGAGGTGACAGGGGCAATCGACTCCTACAAATGGAGACAAGATGGATCTACACTTTGGATACCATAGCACCTAGGGGATTGAATACTATGCTGGATTTCTCGCCATTCTATACTGCGAGTTGATTTAACTTCTCTATATGGACTATAACTGTTTATTCTACCATTAAACATATCCACTATCGATGACTTTTAAATATGACTTTTAAATATGACTTTTTATCACTCTCAATTCATAAGTCCTCAGGTATTTTCTGCCATACTCCAGGAGACACCAAGAACACACGATTTGACTAATTGCAGACATATATGTATATACCAGTCATTATCCAAGATTTGAGATGGTTAGTGATGAGTTTTTACCCATTTTCCATAATTTTTCTCATATAATTGTTTATAGATGGTAATGTAGTATTGCATATATGTCTGCTGTTGGCTTAGGTTGCTGCATGTTCACCATATTCATGCCTTTATGCTGTTACACTCGATCATCTATGATCGACTACCTTTGCTGTTTTCAATACACTGGCATTCTGACCTATGGCTAAACTGTGGTATTCTATAGCTCCCTTTAATGCTGACAATAGGATTTCCTTGTTAAAGTTTAAATTGAATACTTGTACCCTATTGGATAGATATTTCCTTATTGTCTGAGAATATCGTCAGACAACAAACAGTTGTCACTATGACAACCGGCGTCACCACGTGGTTCACGTGGATGACGCGATTTCCGGTCACATGACTTCCGGTTTAGCACCATGCAAGCCGCGATTGCGGCTTGGCGCCATCAGATGCCACAGGGTTATTTAAGGTGAAGGGGTAATGTATGTGTTAGTCGTTTTTTTGTACATTCAAACTGTTTGTATTATGCATTTGATAAAGGGGGTGGAATGCCTCCGAAACGTCATGCATTCTTAACTTAAACTATTAAATGTTATTTTTTACTCTGAACCAGTGAGTGCCTTTTTTCCTACATATACATTTGATGATCTCTTTTGAAGTGCACCCTGGAAGTTGCTACATTGTATATGGAGTGCCTTTCTTATTGACTTTTATCTATCTAGATAGATATATATATATATATATATATATATATATATATATATATATATATATATATATATATATACATACAGTATAAATACAGTAAATAAAAATAACTTTTTCTTCTAAATCTAAAACAGCGTTAAACACATTATTAAATATTAAAATTGTTAAAAAATTATATTTAAACGTTTAAGGTATTTTAATGTAAGGTATTGGAAGTGTGTATAAAGCCAGGGAGGCTCATTCTTAGATGCATAGTTGACGCAGGTATGTTATAGCCCAGAAAAGCATCACATTGCAGTGTTAGGACCAGTCAACATTGGGACACCTTGTAAGTTGGTGACTGGCTTAAAGGGCCAGTAAACCTAGGAAATAATGTGATATAATTCTGCACATAGTGCAGAATTATATAGCATTAGCTTAGCTCCAAATTTCAAAAGTGAATAGTTAAAAAGATATCACCCAAAGAAAACAGAACACTGCTCTTGGCTCTACTGAGCGGGTCTGTTTTCTTCTGCTAAGCGCATCTGGGCATGCTGTCTAATCACAGCCGGCCCGATCGCGCTATTAAAATCAATGTAGCTTGCTCCCTCTACCAGACCAGAGCAGGAGCGAGCTACATTCATATTAATAGCGCGGTCGGGCACGCTGTGAATAGACAGCGTGCCCGTGATGCGCTTAGCAGAAGAAAACAGACCCGCTCAGTAGAGCCAAGAGCGGTGTTCTGTTTTCTTTGCGTGATATCTTTTTAACTATTCACTTTTGAAATCTGGAGCTAAGCTATAACGTTATTTCCTAGGTTTACTGGCCCTTTAAGCACAATATGGCCATGTTGTGTGACTAAGATCCCCATTTTAAAATATGAGCTTAGGTGATCTTTTGCAATATTTAAAATGTTTTGATAATATAGAAGTGGATGTGCGGCAATATTCTATTTTGTGTGTATGTATGTATGTATGTATATATGTATATTTATATATATATATATGTGTGTGTGTATGTATGTATATATATATATTTATATATATATATATGTGTGTGTGTATGTATGTATATATATATATTTATATGTGTGTGTGTGTATGTATGTATATATATATATATATATGTGTGTGTGTGTGTGTATGTATGTATATATATATATTTATATATATATATGTGTGTGTGTGTATGTATGTATATATATATATTTATATATATATGTGTGTGTGTGATTTGCAGATCCAGACATCCTGCACGTTATCTTGCTGATTAACTAAAAATCGAGCTGTTCCTAACCCCAGTTGTGTTAAGGTTTAGGCTTTGTGTGTAAGTTTATGCCCCAGCACACATATACATTCCCATTTCACTGAGCGGCAGGTGAGTTAAACCCATTGGAAATATTTAATTATTCACAGAAATTACATCTGCTAACAAAGCTTTTATTTGCCTGATTCCTTACTGAAGCATGATTATTTGTTACCTTGTAAATCACATTACATTTTAGTGGACAAGCAATAAAGACAAATTACTCAGCCATGCAATGCCTTCTGCTCCATGTTTAACTTTTTCACTGCCAGAGACTGGAGATTTAACACTTGTGCTGCCAGAGAGACTAAATCATTGCAGCACTCTTTGCCAGCCATGGACTAAAAATGACATTTATTATGTATGTAATATATTAGTGAATTTACATTTTCTTTCATGGTGCACAAAGATACTCCCTATAATTTTAATTATACAAAACAGCCATAGCCATCCATGGTACAATAATAATAATAATGATAATACAATAATAATAATAATGATAATATAATAATAATAATACAAATCAACCCAAAAGATACAATTTTTTAGGGTTATAAAAAACTGCAGATTCTGTGCTTCATCTGTCAAAATGTATCAACTTACATAAAGCCACTAATTAGAAAGGACATAATCTTCTCTTTCAAAATAATAAGGGTAAAAATGGAAATATTTAATCCAGTAGATGCCATTGGGTGAACAGACAGAATCTGTTGTATACCTACCAAACACACACACACATTTGTGCGCGCACTCACACACATTTATGACCACACATATGACCATAGTCTAGAAGTGGTGAGTCTTGTTTTTCATTAGTCATTACCATTTTAGGGCTACATACAAGTGGAGCTTTATTTTGCGCTCCCGTTCACACTTTAACTTTGCTAGACGGAAGATTTTTGCGCACATCAGGTTTTGCTCGTATTACTAGTTGAAAGTAAAAAGTTTGTGCGTGAGCGAAACTAGACACGCAATATCTTAATATCAAAACCACGTTAACGTATTCTCCCCATAGCAGTCAATGGAGAGCTCAAACTGATAAAAAAAACCCACCTATAACTCGTATGCTAACCCTACAGGAGTTATGAAAATATTACATTCCAATGTTCTTCACATACAGAATAATGTACTCATTATTGTAAATATATATATAAATATATATATATATATATATATATATATATATATATATCAGGGCTCAAAATTTCCACTCTTTACTAGCCATTGGCGAGTGGAAAATTAATGGTGGCGAGTAAAAGTTAGTGAATGAAAAAAATGTACATTCCTATTGCAGCATTGACAAAAACACATTTTGGGCTATGTGCTAAAATATTAACTAAAGGGCTATTATATATCCTAGAAAGGGCAAGGATATGGTATTCCACTAGGGCTGTAGGAACACCATTAGTGCTTAGACTGTTACATCTGAGAGGGTAAACGGGGGCAGAGAGAGGGCAGAGATTGGAGTGGAAAAGTAAAAGTGGAGAAGAAGATAGCTTTGCGAGAGAGTGGGGAAAAAAAGATAGTAAAAAGATATGAGATGGGGGAAAGAAAGAGTAGGTATAGTCTGAGAGAGAATGGAGAGGGTAAAAAGAGAGATTGGAGAGAGGAGGGATGGGAGAGATAGTTAAGAGATAGAAGGGAGAGATGATAATTATTAAAAGAAAATCTCCAGGTCTACTATGACCTTCCATGATTGTCAGCAATAATAATTTGTAATAATTTCTTTTAATATGTTTTAATATTTTATATTTAATATTTCAAGAATTGAAGATAGCAATTCTTCATGTGCGCTTGACCCAACCGCGTTAGTCCTAAATTGTGAACCCCAATTTGCATTAGGCATACATTGCATTGCTTTTTTCTTCACATAGAAACATTTTTACTTTTTAATTATTCAATATATATATATATATATATATATATATATATTTATTTATTTATTTATATCTGATACTGCTAATGTAAAATACATATCAATACCTATATATCTAAAGGAATAGATATGAAGGTATAGGTATATATATATATATATATATATATATAAATATGTATTTACAATAATAAGTACATTATCCTGTAAGTGAGGAACAGTAAATATACAGTAAAACACAAATACTTAAATACATCTGTATATCTTATATCATATATCTTTGAGCCCTTTATAACTCCTTTTTATATATATATATATATATAAATAATTTTATCAGATAGTGTTACTATGAGTAAAAATGTAATTTTACATGTGGTTATTTTGTTTTTAGTGCAACTTTTTTTTCTTCCCCTGTCATTTACACGAGCTCTGAAGTCACACTAACCCAACGTGCGTGCAACTTGATGACGCTCGAGCAAACGCATTTATTTTTCATTTGTAATACACAAGCCATTTGTCGCTGCAAAAAGCCGGAAAGACCAGTTATTGCATGCGTGCTACAGTTAGCGTGCCACTTGTAATCTAGTCCTTAATCTAGGTTGGTTTAAATGAAGAACGTGGGTTATGCCTCCAAAAATAAAGCCACTTATAAGGAAAAATAGAAGAATTCCCAACTTTGAATGGTTATCAAATGACCCTCCACATGAGAGGTCACATGTATCTCTAGAAGTTAGGTGATCACCCTGGGAACTAGGATCATCTTGCACCACTAGGTAACAGGAAAATCTAAGAAATGGAGCTTCTTTTAAACAAGGAATTTTTTTTTACAATAATAGAATTTATTACAATACTTAGTTTCATATTTAAAAATGATTACTTTCACATTCATATATTACATCTTAAAACATTTAAAAAAAAAATTAAAAAGAAAAAAAGGCCCTTATTTCCCACAAAATTCCTTCTTTAAGAGAATAAATTCATGATCAATCATAATATCGTGCACAGTATGTTCTTTCTGTCATCTTAAAGGGCCACGATACCTAAATGTTGAAACACTTGAAAGTGATGCAGCATAGCTGTAAAAAGCTGACTAGAAAATATCACCTGAACATCTCTATGTAAAAAAGAAAGATATTTTACCTCAAAATGTCCCAAGTATTCAACCCCATTGCAAAGGACTTCTAAGCAGCAAATCAGTATGTCTGTCCAGGGACATCTAAGGGAGCGAGCTTTCGTGCACACTCATGTTATTTCCCTATTCAGTTTAAGGAAGTTTACTATGAAATCTCATGAGAGTTAAGTGAAATCTCATGAGATCACAGTAAAAAAAGTTCATGACCTCAGCACTGCTGATGCTGATTGGCTGCTGTTCATTTTCTCATATATATTTTTTTTGGGCAGCAGCTCAATTATAACTTTTTACACAGAACTTACTCTGCTAAGCTGAGGAAATTGTGAGGTAAAATATCTTCTTTTTTTACATAGAGATACTCAGGTGATATTTTCCTGTCAGCTTTTTACAGTTATACTGCATCGGTTTCAAGTGATTTAGTATATAAGTATTATGTCCCTTTAAATAGGTAAACAAGGTTTTATATATGAAAAACATTTCTATATAGAGGGAATAATACTCAATATAAACAGAACAAAAAAGGGGGAAGAAGGAAAAAATAATGGGAAATAAAACATAATAAAGAATGAAAACCCAAACGTAATATAGAAAGATGCTGTATAATTGATAACCTCATATTGAATAAAAAAGGGAGTGCAGAATTATTAGGCAAATGAGTATTTTGACCACATCATCCTCTTTATGCATGTTGTCTTACTCCAAGCTGTATAGGCTCAAAAGCCTACTACCAATTAAGCATATTAGGTGATGTGCATCTCTGTAATGAGAAGGGGTGTGGTCTAATGACATCAACACCCTATATCAGGTGTGCATAATTATTAGGCAACTTCCTTTCCTTTGGCAAAATGGGTCAAAATAAGGACTTGACAGGCTCAGAAAAGTCAAAAATAGTGAGATATCTTGCAGAGGGATGCAGCACTCTTAAAATTGCAAAGCTTCTGAAGCGTGATCATCGAACAATCAAGCGTTTCATTCAAAATAGTCAACAGGGTCGCAAGAAGCGTGTGGAAAAACCAAAGCGCAAAATAACTGCCCATGAACTGAGAAAAGTCAAGCGTGCAGCTGCCAAGATGCCACTTGCCACCAGTTTGGCCATATTTCAGAGCTGCAACATCACTGGAGTGCCCAAAAGCACAAGGTGTGCAATACTCAGAGACATGGCCAAGGTAAGAAAGGCTGAAAGACGACCACCACTGAACAAGACACACAAGCTGAAACGTCAAGACTGGGCCAAGAAATATCTCAAGACGGATTTTTCTAAGGTTTTATGGACTGATGAAATGAGAGTGAGTCTTGATGGGCCAGATGGATGGGCCCGTGGCTGGATTGGTAAAGGGCAGAGAGCTCCAGTCCGACTCAGACTCCAGCAAGGTGGAGGTGGAGTACTGGTTTGGGCTGGTATCATCAAAGATGAGCTTGTGGGGCCTTTTCGGGTTGAGGATGGAGTCAAGCTCAACTCCCAGTCCTACTGCCAGTTTCTGGAAGACACCTTCTTCAAGCAGTGGTACAGGAATAAGTCTGCATCCTTCAAGAAAAACATGATTTTCATGCAGGACAATGCTCCATCACACGCGTCCAAGTACTCCACAGCATGGCTGGCAAGAAAGGGTATAAAAGAAGAAAATCTAATGACATGGCCTCCTTGTTCACCTGATCTGAACCCCATTGAGAACCTGTGGTCCATCATCAAATGTGAGATTTACAAGGAGGGAAAACAGTACACCTCTCTGAACAGTGTCTGGGAGGCTATGGTTGCTGCTGCACGCAATGTTGATGCTGAACAGATCAAAACACTGACAGAATCCATGGATGGCAGGCTTTTGAGTGTCCTTGCAAAGAAAGGTGGCTATATTGGTCACTGATTTGTTTTTGTTTTGTTTTTGAATGTCAGAAATGTATATTTGTGAATGTTGAGATGTTATATTGGTTTCACTGGTAAAAATAAATAATTGAAATGGGTATATATTTGTTTTTTGTTAAGTTGCCTAATAATTATGCACAGTAATAGTCACCTGCACACACAGATATCCCCCAAAAATAGCTATAACTAAAAACAAACTAAAAACTACTTCCAAAACTATTCAGCTTTGATATTAATGAGTTTTTTGGGTTCATTGAGAACATGGTTGTTGTTCAATAATAAAATTAATCCTCAAAAATACAACTTGCCTAAAAATTCTGCACTCCCTGTATATAGAAGATACCAGGGGGATTTTTTTTGCATCCTAGAGGTTCATCAATTACTAATAAAGTAATCATTCATATATCATATTAGATGGTTCAAAACCATTTCTGCATTAAGCCCCCTAAGGTAAAGTACCTAAATTGTTAATTCATTCTGCTTCCTTTAACCCCTTCACTACCGGGATTGACTTTCAGAGAAAAACTTGCCCAAAATACTGGATAATTTTTAGTATTTTTGCTATCACTCCATTTAAACAGAAATAGAGCCTTGTTTTTTTTATTTACCTGTCAAAACTATATATATATTTTTAAGTAGACAACCCAAGGTATTGATCTAGGCCCATTTTGGTATGTTTCATGCCACCATTGCACCGCCAAATGCGATCAAATTAAAACTATTTTTTTATTTTTTTCACAAACTTTGGGTTTCTCACTGAAATTATTTACATACTGCTTGTGCAATCATTGCGCAAATGGTTGTAAAAGTTTCTCTGGAATCCCCTTTGTTCAGAAATAGCAGACATATATATGGCTTTGCCATTGCTTTTTGGTAATTAGAAGGCCACTAATCGCAGCTGCGCACCACACTTCTATTATTCCCGGCAGTGAAAGGGTTAATTAGGTAGCTTAAAAGGTTAATTTTAGTTTAAGTGTAGAGATTAGCCTCCCACCTGACACTTCCCAACCCCTGGTCCCTTCCAAACAGCTCTCTGCCCTCCCTCACCTCACTGGTCACCCACCGGCCATGTTCAATACACAGTAGGTGTTCTCTTATTTTCTCTTTTAATGGTCTACTCGTTTGGCCTAAATACTATAAATTACATGAACATTGTAATATATAGATATCATCATTGTCTAAACACCAAATTGCTTCCCTTATATCAAATCTTTTGGTATTTCTAATGGACACGACAGATTTGTTTTTATTGCTGTGTTTGCAATATATACATTGATAACAATGGGAAAAAAGGTTCTTTCCCCTGTTAAGGTCTATATCTGTTTCTGTTACATTTTTTCCTGAATTCATTTGGAGCTACACTATTTTTTAAAGTTCTTGCCCTTCAAAAGACAAAATTTGAGTTTTGACTTATTTGTTTACAAGATGGTAATGATATTTTTATTATCCGTCTGATCATATTATGTTGTTCATTATAATTCATAATAAATGGTATTCTCAATAAATCATCATTATATTCCCTGTTATTTATTTCTCTTGTTAAGTGTATCCAGTCCACGGATCATCCATTACTTGTGGGATATTCTCCTTCCCAACAGGAAGTTGCACGAGGATCACCCACAGCAGAGCTGCTATATAGCTCCTCCCCTAACTGTCATATCCAGTCATTCTCTTGCAAGCCTCAACCAAGATGGAGGTCGTAAGAGGAGTGTGGTGTTTTATACTTAGTTTATTCTTCAATCAAAAGTTTGTTATTTTTAAATGGTGCCGGAGTGTACTGTTTATCTCAGGCAGTATTTAGAAGAAGAATCTGCCTGCGTTTTCTATGATCTTAGCAGAAGTAACTAAGATCCATGGCTGTTCTCACATATTCTGAGGAGTGAGGTAACTTCAGAGAGGGAATGGCGTGCAGGTTTTCCTGCAATAAGGTATGTGCAGTTAATATTTTTCTGGGGATGGAATTTGCTAGAAAATGCTGCTGATACCGAACTAATGTAAGTAAAGCCTTAAATGCAGTGATAGCGACTGGTATCAGGCTTATTAATAGAGATACATACTCTTATAAAAATGTAATATAAAACGTTTGCTGGCATGTTTAATCGTTTTTATATGTATTTGGTGATAAAACTTATTGGGGCCTAGTTTTTTTCCACATGGCTGGCTTGAATTTTGCCTAGTAACAGTTTCCTTAGGCTTTCCACTGTTGCAATATGAGTGGGAAGGGGCTATTTTAGTGCTTTTCTGTGCAGATAAAATTACTGACACAGACATCCAGCTTCTTCCTGCATGATCCAGGACATCTCTGGAGGGCTCAAAAGGCTTCAAAGTCGTTTTTGAGGGAGGTAAAAAGCCACAGTAGAGCTGTGGCAGTTGTTGTGACTGTTTGAAAAAACAAACAAACAAACAAAAAAAAAAACGTTTTTGTCTTTTATTATTCAGTTTTGGATATTAAGGGGTTAATCATCCATTTGCAAGTGGGTGCAATGCTCTGCTAACTTGTTACATACACTGTAAACATTTTGTTAGTGTAACTGCCTTTTTTCACTGTTATTTCAAATTTTGACAAAATTTGTGTTTCTTAAAGGTGCAGTAACGTTTTTTATATTGCTTGTAAACTTGTTTAAAGTGTTTTCCAAGCTTGCTAGTCTCATTGCTAGTCTATTTAAACATGTCTGACACAGAGGAAACTACTTGTTCATTATGTTTGAAAGCCATGGTGGAGCCCCATAGGAGAATGTGTACTAAATGTATTGATTTCACCTTAAACAGTAAAGATCAGTCTTTAACTATAAAAGAAATATCACCAGAAGATTCTGACGAGGGGGAAGTTATGCCGACTAACTCTCCCCAAGTGTCAGACCCTTCGCCTCCCGCTCAGGGGATGCACGCTGATATGGCGCCAATTACATCAGGGATGCCCATAGTGATTACCTTGCAGGACATGGCTGCAATCATGAATAATACCCTGTCAGAGGTATTATCCAGGTTGCCTGAATTAAGAGGCAAGCACGATTGCTCTGGGGTTAGGAGAAATACAGAGCGCGCAGATGCTGTAAGGGCCATGTCTGATACTGCGTCACAATATGCAGATCATGAGGACGGAGAGCTTCAGTCTGTGGGTGACATCTCTGATTCGAGGAAACCTGATTCAGAGATTTCTAATTTTAAATTTAAGCTTGAGAACCTCCGTGTGTTGCTTGGGGAGGTATTAGCTGCTCTGAATGACTGTAACACAGTTGCAGTACCAGAGAAATTGTGTAGGCTGGATAAATACTATGCGGTAACGGTGTGTACTGATGTTTTTCATATACCTAAAAGGCTTACAGAAATTATTAGCAAGGAGTGGGATAGACCGGGTGTGCCTTTTTCCCCACCTCCTATATTTAGAAAAATGTTTCCAATAGACGCCACTACACGGGACTTATGGCAGACGGTCCCTAAGGTGGAGGCAGCAGTTTCTACTTTAGCAAAGCGTACTACTATCCCAGTTGAGGACAGTTGTGCTTTTTCAGATCCAATGGATACAAAATTGGAGGGTTACCTTAAGAAAATGTTTATTCAACAAGGTTTTATTTTACAGCCCCTTGCATGCATTGCGCCTGTCACGGCCGCGGCGGCATTCTGGTTTGAGGCCCTGGAAGAGGCCATCCATACAGCTCCATTGACTGAAATTATTGACAAGCTTAGAACACTTAAGCTAGCTAACTCATTTGTTTCTGATGCCATTGTTCATTTGACTAAACTAATGGCTAAGAATTCCGGATTCGCCATCCAAGCGCGTAGGGCGCTATGGCTTAAATCCTGGTCAGCTGACGTGACTTCGAAGTCTAAATTACTCAACATTACTTTCAAGGGGCAGACCTTATTTGGGCCTGGTTTGAAGGAAATTATTGCTGACATTACTGGAGGTAAGGGTCACACCCTTCCTCAGGACAGAGCCAAATCAAGGGCCAAACAGTCTAATTTTCGTGCCTTTCGAAATTTCAAGGCAGGTGCAGCATCAACTTCCTCCGCTTCAAAACAAGAGGGAACTTTTGCTCAATCTAAGCAGGCCTGGAAACCTAACCAGTCCTGGAACAAAGGCAAGCAGGCCAGGAAGCCTGCTGCTGCCTCTAAGACAGCATGAAGGAACGGCCCCCCTATCCGGCGACGGATCTAGTAGGGGGCAGACTTTCTCTCTTCGCCCAGGCGTGGGCAAGAGATGTTCAGGATCCCTGGGCGTTGGAGATCATATCTCAGGGATATCTTCTGGACTTCAAAGGTTCCCCTCCACAAGGGAGATTTCATCTTTCAAGGCTATCTGCAAATCAGATAAAGAAAGAGGCATTCCTACGCTGTGTGCAAGACCTCCTAGTTATGGGAGTGATCCATCCAGTTCCGCGGACGGAACAAGGACAGGGTTTTTATTCGAATCTGTTTGTGGTTCCCAAAAAAGAGGGAACCTTCAGACCAATTTTGGATCTAAAGATCTTAAACAAATTCCTCAGAGTTCCATCTTTCAAAATGGAAACCATTCGGACCATCCTACCCATGATCCAAGAAGGTCAGTACATGACCACAGTGGACTTAAAGGATGCCTACCTTCACATACCGATTCACAAAGATCATCATCGGTTTCTAAGGTTTGCCTTTCTAGACAGGCATTACCAATTTGTAGCTCTTCCCTTCGGGTTGGCTACAGCCCCGAGAATCTTTACAAAGGTTCTGGGCTCACTTCTGGCGGTTCTAAGACTGCGAGGCATAGCGGTGGCTCCGTATCTAGACGACATCCTGAAACAGGCGTCAAGGTTTCAAGTTGCCAAGTCTCATACAGAGATAGTTCTGGCATTTCTGAGGTCGCACGGGTGGAAAGTGAACAAGGAAAAGAGTTCTCTATCCCCACTCACAAGAGTCTCCTTCTTAGAGACTCTTATAGATTCTGTAGACATGAAAATTTACCTGACGGAGTCCATGTTATCAAAACTTCTAAATGCTTGCCGTATTCTTCACTCCATTCCGCGCCCTTCGGTAGCTCAGTGTATGGAGGTAATCGGCTTAATGGTAGCGGCAATGGACATAGTGCCATTTGCGCGCCTTCATCTCAGACCGCTGCAATTATGCATGCTGAGTCAGTGGAATGGGGATTACACAGATTTGTCCCCTCTGCTAAATCTGGATCAAGAGACCAGAGATTCTCTTCTCTGGTGGTTGTCTCGGGTACACCTGTCCAAGGGTATGACCTTTCGCAGGCCAGATAGACAATTGTAACAACAGATGCCAGCCTTCTAGGTTGGGGTGCAGTCTGGAATTCCCTGAAGGCACAGGGATCGTGGACTCAGGAGGAGAAACTCCTTCCAATAAATATTCTGGAGTTAAGAGCGATATTCAATGCTCTTCTGGCTTGGCCTCAGTTAGCAACACTGAGGTTCATCAGATTTCAGTCAGACAACATCACGACTGTGGCTTACATCAACCATCAAGGGGGAACCAGGAGTTCCCTAGCGATGTTAGAAGTCTCAAAAATAATTCGCTGGGCAGAGTAACACTCTTGCCACCTGTCAGCAATCCATATCCCAGGTGTGGATAACTGGGAGGCGGATTTTCTAAGTCTTCAGACTTTCCATCCGGGGGAGTGGGAACTCCATCCGGAGGTGTTTGCTCAGTTGATTCATCGTTGGGGCAAACCAGAGTTGGATCTCATGGCGTCTCGCCAGAACGCCAAGCTTCCTTGTTACGGATCCAGGTCCAGGGACCCAGAAGCGACGCTGATAGATGCTCTAGCAGTGCCTTGGTTCTTCAACCTGGCTTATGTGTTTCCACCGTTTCCTCTGCTCCCTCGACTGATTGCCAAAATCAAACAGGAGAGAGCATCAGTGATTCTGATAGCACATGCGTGGCCACGCAGGACTTGGTATGCAGACCTAGTGGACATGTCATCCTTTCCACCATGGACTCTGCCTCTAAGACAGGACCTTCAATCATCCAAATCTAATTTCTCTGAGACCGACTGCATGGAGATTGAACGCTTGATTCTATCAAAGCGTGGCTTCTCCAAGTCAGTCATTGATACTTTAATACAGGCACAAAAGCCTGTTACCAGGAAAATCTACCACAAGATATGGAGTAAATATCTTTATTGGTGTGAATCCAAGAATTACTCATGGAGTAAGGTTAGGATTCCTAGAATATTGTCTTTTCTCCAAGAGGGCTTGGACAAAGGAATATCAGCTAGTTCCTTAAAGGGACAGATTTCTGCTCTGTCTATTCTTTTGCACAAGCGTCTGGCAGAGGTTCCAGATGTCCATGCATTTTGCCAGGCTTTGGTTAGAATTAAGCCTGTGTTTAAACCTGTTGCTCCCCCGTGGAGCTTAAACTTGGTTCTTAAGGTTCTTCAAGGAGTTCCGTTTGAACCCCTTCATTCCATTGATATTAAACTTTTATCTTGGAAAGTTCTGTTTTTGATGGCTATTTCCTCGGCTCGGAGAGTCTCTGAGCTATCTGCCTTACAATGTGATTCTCCTTATCTGATTTTTCATGCAGATAAGGTAGTTCTGCGTACCAAACCTGGGTTTTTACCTAAGGTGGTTTCTAACAAGAATATCAATCAAGAGATTGTTGTTCCATCGTTGTGCCCTAATCCTTCTTCAAAGAAGGAACGTCTTTTACATAATCTGGACGTAGTCTGTGCCTTGAAGTTTTACTTACAAGCTACTAAGGATTTTCGTCAAACATCTTTCCTGTTTGTCGTTTACTCTGGACAGAGGAGAGGTCAAACAGCTTCGGCAACCTCTCTTTCCTTTTGGCTTTGGAGCGTAATACGCCTAGCCTATGAGACTGCTGGACAGCAGCCCCCTGAAAGGATTACAGCTCATTCTACTAGAGCTGTGGCTTCCACCTGGGCCTTCAAAAATGAGGCCTCTGTTGAACAGATTTGCAAGGCTGCGACTTGGTCTTCGCTTCACACTTTTTCAAAGATTTACAAATTTGATACTTTGCTTCTTTGGAGGCTGTGTTTGGGAGAAAGGTTCTTCAGGCAGTGGTTCTTTCCACTTAATCCTGCCTTGTCCCTCCCATCATCTGTGTACTTTAGCTTTGGTATTGGTGTCCCACAAGTAATGGATGATCCGTGGACTGGATACACTTAACAAGAGAAAACATAATTTATGCTTACCTGATAAATTTATTTCTGTTGTAGTGTATCCAGTCCACGGCCCGCCCTGTCCTTTTAAGGCAGGTCTAAATTTTAATTAAACTACAGTCACCACTGCACCCTATGGTTTCTCCTTTCTCTGTTTGTTTTCGGTCAAATGACTGGATATGACAGTTAGGGGAGGAGCTATATAGCAGCTCTGCTGTGGGTGATCCTCTTGCAACTTCCTGTTGGGAAGGAGAATATCGCACAAGTAATGGATGATCCGTGGACTGGATACACTACAAGAGAAATAAATTTATCAGGTAAGCATAAATTATGTTTTTTCTTTTAAACTTCTCTTTTGTATTGCACAGATTGTTAACCTTATACGTAACCTGTTCAACCAGGATTTTAACATCATTGTTACAAATTAGATACTCCTGACTTCTTTCTCTTACTACTTCACTCATATACTCATGCACCAATGTCATGTCATAACCCCTCCTTAAATCTTTTTACTAAAACAATAGCCTGGTCATCATAGTCATCCTCAATTCTTCCTCACCTTCAAAAACTGTCCCTTAGGGACTTTCTGCTTCCATCTAGGTGACAGCTCTAAGCATGAATATAGTTATTAGAATGTGTATTCTAAAATATGCCCGAGTAACCAACTTATTAGTCCAAAATCATTTGAATTTAGATCATTCATAAAGAGTTCTAGAAATTCAATGTCATCTCCTTGCCATACAATAAACATGTTGAGGCCTATTTATTGTGCGAGCGAACATGATACGATATTGCGGATCATGTCCGATTTATCATTGCACCAGCAGTTCTTGTGAACTGCTGGTGCAATGTCACCCCCTGCAGATTCACGGCCATGAAACTGAAAGTAATTGTTGTTAACAATTAAATCAACACAATCAATAATAAAATCCCCTTGTTCTTATTTCAAATTCATATCCCTTTTTAGATATGTTCTTAGAGCGTTTGTTCCTAAAGAGTGTTCTATATTTGTGTTTAGCGCACTTATGTCACAAGCCAACATTATATGGTTCTCTTCCCACTTGATGTTCCTAATCAAACTAATGATGTCAGTTGAATCTTTTAAACGGGCATTGTACACTATGAGTATTATCCTTTTGATTAGTTAAAACATCAAATCTTTTATGAAGAAGAATCTCCCATCTTTTATTAGGATAGTTATTCCCATATAGAAAGTCTCTCTTTATCACAAACTATCTCCTGTAAGTTGCTTTTAGAATCTGTATATCTCCTTCTATCTCTATATTCTATGTATCCTCTCTTGTCATTATCCATGTTTCTATATCGGTCACCTCTAGGGTCCCTCCTTCCAATTTCCTAATTTCTTTAATGGTAACCTCTAGGATTCCTATATTCGGCATACTTGTATCTTCTATCATTATTTCTAAAATAGTTTATCCTATCCACAGATCTATTAGATTCCCTTCTTCTCTGGGGATATTCATCATTCCTAGTGTTCGATGATTTTTTATGATGGTAACTTTTTGTTTTATTATATTTCTATTGGATACTTCTCTCCATTGGGGATTTAAGTCATAATTTTCGCTATTTTCAAAGCCATCTGTCTTTTTTGGGGTATTTGTTCTTTTGGAGGAACCAGTTTATATTAATCCTTTCTGTCCTTATTTTGTTTCTTTTACAGAACAGTTTTAGAGCATTCCTAGGCGGTTTTACAATGCCAATATTATTGGACTTAACCCTTATATCTGTATTTATGTTAGTGCATGTTTCTCCATTTTTGGATTCTCTTCTGTAATCTTATTATCTGAATAATCTTCCTCTCTGTTATATTTTTTTTCTATTTAACTTTAAAAAATATTTTTTTTTGTATTTTTAAATCAGTGGCAATATCTTTTGTTTTGCAATACATATCACATCATCCCTATGGGGGTTTACCATTTCTTTAAATAAATCAATTTCCTTGCCTAGCTGTTCTAAGGAACCTTTTCTGGCTTTTAATGCTACTTTCATAAGGTCTAAAATCCCAAACCACTCCTGGGATATTTTTGCTTTAATCATAAACCCATTTGAACCATGTTTGTATTTAGATATTTCTGTATAAATGTTACTTCCGCTTTTTAAGTTCTTTAATTAGAATATTGGTAAAATTATCCAATATTTCTTCTATGTTATTTTTTTTTTTTTTTAAATATGGTTTTTATTGATTTTCATAACAGTGATAACATATTGGGTTAGACAGGATAACGCATCATATAATCAAACATTTAGTGAACTTGTCTTTTCCATGTAGAGGGTGAGGTAACAAGGCTCGGTTACCCTGGTAACACCTGAGTGTACGGAACAACGTCTCTGAATAGTCCACAATTTCAGGCTTTACGTTCCTGTTAGCCTTTCAGTATTATAGGCAAATATCATTACATTCAAAACTCTATTGTCACAGAGGTATAATAAACCATAACAAAATAATAACCATAACTAACTTAACAGTAATTACTTATCAGAAAGGTAGAAAGTATTGCAAGATCGATAATGTCTAGTTTGTGAGTATTTATGTTGGTGTTTATTTTACAAACTCCAAGAGTGGGGTAGTATGGGGCGGGGTCTCGATTACCGTGGAATTATCTAGTAGTAATATATCAGAGCTTCTGTCTAATTCTGGTATAGGGAGGTTCGTTTTCCGTTTTTTCTATGTTTATCTATTTGGGTATGGATTCCCAGTAGAGTTTCATATCTAGGAACATCGCTAGTTGGTGTCTTTTAAAATAACCATATTGTTCCAGGGGAAGGGTCTCGGAGATCCTCGAGATCCATTGTGTTTTGGTGGGTATGTGTGCTGATTTCCAATTTAGAGCTATAAGCGACCTAGCACTATTAAGGCAGATTTGGATTAAGTTTTGTCGAATTTTACATCTACATTTGGAGGGGTGACTCAGTAACGCTATTGTAGGTGTTAATATAAAATCTAATCCTCCGATTTCACGTATCAACTGCTCCACCAGTTTCCAAAATGGAGTTAACTTGGGGCAGCTCCACCATACATGTGCCATGGTACCCGTTTCCCCACATCCCCTCCAACATTGTGGAGAGGAGGCGGGATAGATTCTGTGGAGTCTATGGGGTGTTAGATACCATCGCGTTAATATTTTAAAATTCATTTCTATTATTCTCGTGGATGTGGAGGATTTAGAAGTATTTTTAAATATTGTCCTCCAATCCTCCTCGTCTATTCTAACGTCTAGGTCTTGTTGCCAATGTGTTGTAAATGTTGGCAGAGGAGCCTGTGTGACATTGTCTAGTATTGTTTTGGCGATAGATAGGGTTCCTTTAACAGGTGTGGTTGTGAGGCACAAACGTTCAAAGTTGGTGGGTAGTCTAGTTAGGTCCTTACGGTAGTGTATATTGTGTAGGAAGTTGGAGAGCTGGTTATATTTGAGCCACGATGTAAAGGCACCATTCATTATATTGGTCAGGTTTTGTTTAGATTTAAGTGTTTGATTGTCTAATAGGTTAAAAATTGGTGTTGAGTCTGGCAGATCCCAAGTGACTTTGGTATGTTGTAAAGGTTCGTACCCTCCTGTAAGTTCCATATTCGGTGAAATTGGTGTGAGTGGGGAATGTGGGGAAGAGAGTTGTGGGTGTTTGTGAACTAGTAGATCCCAGGACTCAAATATATGTTTATAGAAGGTGGAAGTGTGGCATATTGTGGGTCTGAGACCTTTGCTAGTCCAGCATATGGAGCCTGGTTTTGGGGCCCTAATGATTTGTGAATCCAATGATATCCAGGCTTTATCATCTTTTTTCAGGTGCCAGTCTAAAACATGCTGTAAGATTGTTGCGTAGTAATAGGACTCAATTTTCGGGACACCTAGGCCTCCCTCTCTGGTTGGCCTGTATAGTGTAGATGCATTGATGCGTGGTTTAATCCTACCCCATACAAAGGAGTGTATGTTTCTCTGGAGTAGGAGCAGAAATTGTTTCGGTAGGGCAATGGGTACTGTTTGCATAATGTATAGGATCTTCGGAAGAATTGACATTTTTAGCGCTTGGATCCTGCCCCACCATGACAAGGGTTTATCCTTCCAGTTTTGTAGTGTGTGTGATATATTGGATTGTAGTGTCTTGTAATTGGCGTCAAATAACTGCGAAGTCTTAGGTGTTAGAAATACTCCGAGGTACTTCAACTGCGTTTTCTGAGTTTTGTATGGGCATATGGTCTTAAGTGCCTGGGATTCGCTACCTGACATGGAAATATTCATTATCTCTGATTTTAGTTGGTTGATTGAGAAGTTGGACAGGGAGCTAAAGTGGTCGAATTCAGTCATGAGGGCAGAGAGAGAACGTTTTGGGGAAGTCAGGGTCAAGAGGACATCGTCCGCAAACATTGATAATTTATACTGGTTTGGTCCTATGTTTACTCCCTCGATATTCGGGTTGTTACGTATGTGGGAGGCCAGAACTTCCATCACTAATACAAATAAAATCGGTGATAGTGGGCATCCCTGTCTTGTTCCATTGGCAATGGAGAAACCTCGAGACAGGACTCCATTAACTTTAACTTTGGCTGAGGGGCAATTATAAAGTTGGAAAATTCTGTTGATCATGACTTTGCCAAACCCAAAAGCTTGTAGGGTCTCAATGAGGAAGGGCCAGGCCACTCTGTCAAACGCTTTTTCCGCATCAGTGGAGACCAGGGACATTGGGATATTGTGTGTGTTCACGTATTCTATTAAGCGCATCGTTCTTATTGTATTGTCCCTGGCCTCCCTGTGCGGAACAAAACCTGCTTGATCTAGGTGTATTAAGGAAGGTAAAATAGAGTTGATTCGGGTCGCTAGTATTTTCGCATAGAGCTTGACATCCCCATTAAGCAAGGAGATGGGTCTATAACTGCTTGGGTTTGTTTCGGGTTTCCCCTCTTTGTGTATTACTGTGACATGTGCCTCTAATAGTAGAGGGGAAAAATGGTTTTCCTCATCTAGTGAATTATAAAGTTTTGTTAAGTGGGGGACTAGAGTTTGCTGGAACTTTTTATAATACATGTTTGTGAGTCCGTCGGGACCCGGGCTTTTTTGGGTTGGGAGGTGCTTAATAGCTGTTGCTACTTCAAGTTCTGTTATAGGGTCACTCATAGTGTTGGCTATTGTCTCTGGAATAACGGTAAGATTTGCTTCCCTAATGTATTTCACTATTTCCCCTTTGGAGTGGGAGTCATTTTTGTATGGGAGGTTATATAGAGCTTTATAGTAATTATTGAAGATATTTGCTATTTCCTTGCAATCAAAGATTTCCTTATGTGTGTCATCTAGCATTTTATGTATGTGGTATTCGAGGGATCTCTTTTTTAAGGCTTTTGCTAAAAGTGGGCCTGTTCTATTGCCTTCTGTGAAATATAGCTTTTTCAGATAGTATGCTTTTTTGTGGGCTTCTTTATTTAATAGGTTATTTAGCTCCCTTCTTACTATTGTAAGATTTTTGAAGCTGTCTGGAGAGTCTGGGTCTTCCATATGCCTGCTCTCCGCAATTTTTAGTTGCTGCGTTAAGTAGAGGAATTCCCTATTATAAAGTTTCTTAAGGTGAATTTTTTGTTTAATAAGTTCCCCCCTTATCACTGCCTTATGCGCTTCCCAGACTATAGTGGGGGAAGAGGATGGGGTATGATTAAACTGAAAATATTCCGTTAGAGTCGTTGAGATTTTATCAGCTATGTCGGGCTGTATGAGGAGGGTGTCATCTAGCCTCCAACAGAAATCTTTAAGTGGTTTGTTCGGCCAATCTATCGTTACAGAAGCGGCTGAGTGGTCTGACCAGGGAGTGGGTGTAATGTCGGAGTCTTTTACAAGAGACAGTCCCATCTGGTCTATACAAATATAATCCAATCTAGAGTGTGTTTTAGTGGGATGTGAGAAAAAAGAGTAAGTCTGTTGGGTTGGGTGGTGTATTCTCCAGATGTCTACTAGAGAGGAGGACCTTATGCTCTGAGTTATTGTTTTGATTGTGGGGTTTGATAGGTAACTTTTGGCTAGAGAGCAATCTAATTTAGGATTTAATGTAGCGTTGAAGTCGCCAGCTAGGACTGTGGTTCCTTTTGAAATTTCTAAAAGTTTACCTGTGATTTTTTTGAAAAATTTGGCTTGGCCTCTATTTGGGGCGTATATATTGGCCAAAGTTATTGGCCTGTTATAGAGGTCACCAACTAGGATTATATATCTCCCCTCTGTGTCTAAATAAGAGGTAACATTTTTAAGTGGTAGTGTTTTGTTGATGAGGATACCTACACCATTTTTTTTACTGGCACCTGAGCAGAAATAGCCTATGGGAAACTGTTTGGATGAAAATTTGGGCTCAGCTGTACGTTTGAAGTGGGTTTCCTGGACAAATACTATTCCTCCTTTGTTTTTAGCAAACCAATTTAACGCTATGGATCTTTTCATTGGTGAGTTTAGGCCTCTAACGTTCTGAGATATTATATTAATATGTCTAGTGGCTAGCATAAGATCCGTCTATGGAAACAACGCTTGTTGGGTGTGGTAGTGATAGAGATATTGTAAGCGAGGCGGGTGGTGAGGAGTCTGTTAATCTGCAAATCTTGCAATTCTACAAAAATAAACATTCTAAAAATACAAAATCTAACGTATAACAAAAACATAACAATTGTATACTGGTACATACAATATAAATAACTGTAGGGGATACTATCCGGTTCGCATGATATTACGAACATGAGAGTATCGGTATCTTCCATTTTAGTATAATAGTATAGTAGTAGTGTAAAAATATTATTGTAATTATAAAAAGTTGAACGATTAAAGTAACAGTTAGAAATCAATAGCAGGTACGACCTAAGGTCGGCCTACCTTCCATCTCGGCAAGCTATTCCCATTCTGTTGAAATCTCTTAAATGTGGGAACAAACCTAAGCTGAGCAGTGCTTGGCAGGGTGTGAGAATGTGAGGTCACATCAGGAGATTCATTTCTCCTCACTTCTTTATCTATAACCTATCTTCAAGATTGATTGGAGCCAGTGCCAAGAACACTGGTGGATGGTTGAGATCTTTTCCTATTGACTTTGGTCCAAGTGTCTCTCTGTGGTTTGGGATCTCTGGTTGAGTTGTGTTGATACGGTGTTGGTTGGTGTTCCAATCTGGGTAGGGCGGGTTCTGGTATATTCAGTTGTCTGCAGAATTCTGATAAGTCCTCTGTGGATCTGTACGTGGCGGTATTTGCGCCTCTGATTACTTTTAAGCAGAATGGGAAACCCCATCTATATGGTATCTTCAAGTCTTGGAGGTGTAGTGTCAGGTATCTAGCTTCTCTTCTTCTATTCAATGTGATGTTGCTGAGGTCAGCATATATTTGTATGTTGTCTCCCTCGTGGGAGATTTGTTTTTTCTTTCTGGAGGCCTCCATTATCTTTTCCTTATCGTTGAAAGACTGGAATTTCAATATTATGTCTCTTGGAGGTTTACCCTCTGGGGGCTTAGGCCTAAGGGCCCTGTGAGCTCTTTCAACGGGCATGTCAGGTGGTTCGGTGGTTTGAAGTAGAAATTGAAACAGTTTCTGCAGGTACTGTGGAATTTGTTGCGCTGTGATGTTCTCTGTCACGCCTCTGATTCTGATGTTATTTTGGCGTCCTCTATTGTCTAGGTCCTCTAGATGTAGCTGCATCTGTTGCATCATGGAGTCTTGGACCTCTAGTGTTCTATTGTGCAGATCTGTGTCCTGTTGTACATGTTCTAAGTCTTCCTCCAAGTGCATCATTCTTTCTCCTAGTTCAGAGATGTCTTTCTTGACCTCTTTAAGACCTTCTGTAATCATTTTCCCAACTTGTGAAATAAGGGAGGCAAAATCTGCTTTTGTCGGGAGGTTTTCTATGTCAGCTTTTGTGAGAGGTTCCTTGATTGGGTATCCTGCATCTGAAGATTCTGAGTCTGAGTGAACAGTATCAGGTTCCTGTGATAGGGAGCTTTCCGTCACATCTAGTACCTTGAAGAAATTATTTAGTTTGGATGCTGGGGTTGCTTGTTTTTTGGCGTTTTTATCATTCTTGGGAGGGTTTCTGGAAGCCATTGTTGCTAGGTTACGTGAGAAATTCTCCTCTAAAAGCCTTTTCAATAGTTACATCAAAAGATGCAAGGGTTCTAGTCCAGTGCTACCAGCAATTATTAAATGTGTCTCCTCCACAAGAGGTTCTCTTATTGTCTCTGTGTTAAATTTTGGTAAGATCTCTCTCAACAGGTTATATTCATTTGTGCATTATCATTCTTGGTAGTTGGGGAACAGCATGTATAATACTGAAATCGTTAGCAGTGTCTTTTTACAAAGATTGTGCCTTAGTGATCTGTTTGCAGGGTTTGCTTATCACTCTATATGCAAGATCCACCTTTCTCTTAAATTGACGGTTTGCACAAGTACTGGTTGTGGCTTATGGCAGAGAATATATGCTTTGCAATTTGCAGCACCATACAAACCGTCTGAGAGTTTCAGTTATGCGCCACTTGTTGCTGCAGGTTATTTGTTATAGTGCAGTTGCCGCCATCTTGAGGCTTACATTTGTGAGCCTATATTGTAAGCCGGAGTCGTTGCGGCTATTATGGGCTGATATTTATCTGCAGGGCCAGTGTGGGGCTCTATCCGGCATGTCCCTCTTCTCCTGTATATTACGGGCGGGTGAGTAGTATGGTATTAGTACGTTGCTATGGAGCGTCCGCTCCTAGGCTGGCTGTAAGGGACTGCGTGTTGTTTGTTACCGGAGGAGATGCAGTGTCTCACAACGGTCTGGGTATTTAGCGGTGTTCTAGGGTAGCGGGTAGTGTGGTAGAGTTTGTGTGTAACACTTGTGCTTACCCCTTCTGGTATATGACCTATTTGGCGCTCATTCCTCTACCGCTGACCTCCTCCTCATATCCTCGTGGTATCTCACTGTATCCGGTGTTCTGCAGTAGATCGTTATCTGGAGGCTCCGATCTGATCTAGGTGGTGTTATAGGGTGAAATCATCTATTTTATAGTAATTGCCCTGCATGCTTGCGTTATTAAATGATCAGGAAGAACCTACGATAACGGAGCATCAGTTCTTTGCAGCCATTTCTGACGGTGGCTGGCTCCGCCCCCCCTTCTATGTTATTTTTATTTGTACTATTCGTCTCTGTTCGATTTCAATTATCACTTATTTCATTAAAGAGAATATCGCTGATCTCAAAAATCTTGCGGCTGTTGGTGCGCATCAAGAGAAGCCCTTGTATTACAAGCTGAAAGTAAACACGATCGCTTGAACGCAATTAAAGTTAACGTGCATCGGAATAGAATTCTCGTTAACTTTATTGTGAAACAAAAAAGTGTCACAAAACACATCAAAAATACATTACAAAGTACAGCTACACTCATAATAACACTTTCTAATAAAAATTTTTTTTTTTTTTTTTAAAAAAGGCTCAAAGATATGAGGTCTCAGGTGTTAGGAAAAAAAGGTATGAAAAGGGCTTTAAACATAGAGATACATACATATACATGTCTAAATATGTGTGTGTATACTGTATATATGTTTATGTGTGTACGTATGTATTTATGTATTTATATGTGTATATATGTTTTTTTAAATATATGTACACATATAAGCACATAAATACATATGTAGACATATATAGACATATATAAGTGCATTGGAGCCCTTCGCAGTTAAGTAGATGAAAACTTGAAAAAAACATATTTATGCAATATTCATATTTAAAGTGAATGTAAATTTTGATGCTAAAGTGCCCAGGGGGGCACTTTAATTCCTCAAAATTTACATTTCACTCCTGTTGTCAAAAAAAACTTACCTTTTAATCTTCACAGCAGCTCCAGCTTCCTCCACCCGTCGCAAAGACTCTTCCTGGGTCTAAAATAAGGAATCCGGCTTCCTCCAATCACGTCGTTGAATCAGACATTGATTCCCCCGGAGGGGGAAGCTGTGATTGGAGGATGAACTATCCATCATTTCTGACATCAGAAATGGCTTACGATGACCGGAGGAAGCTGGAGCTGCTGTGAAGATTAAAAGGTAAGGTTTTGTTTCACAACAGGAGTGAAATGTAAATTTTAATGAATTAAAGTGCCCCTGTTTTTAATCGAATTTTTAAAAACCGGGCACTTAAGCATCAAAATTTACATTCACTTTAATAAACTGTTATAATGCTTATTCACTGTAAAAAAAAATCGCATTCCAATGTTCTGCACATAGCAGAATATGTTCTATGCATTAATAAATATATATTCCTATATATATATCTGTATATACCTATACCTATATATTATCATGTACATATAGATATAGATATATATTTTAGCAAAAAAATCATCAGATATATTTAGAAATATGTATTTGAAAAAATAGAACATATTCTGCTATGTAAAAAAATTTGGAATGTGTAATATTCATATTTTCATGTTGGGTTAGTGCACTTGAGAATATGCGATCTGGTTTGTGCGTGAGTTGGGTGTTAGGGTTTTTCCACACTTTTTTGCTCCATTGACTTCTATGGGGGAATACGTTAACGCGTTCACAATATTCTAACTTCAGTTTTTTTGTGCGCATTGAAGCATGCAAACAAATACTTTTTACTTTCAATTTGTAATACGAGCGCTACCCAATGCACTAAAAAGATTACGTTTTGCATAGTTAGCACGCAAGCTTGTAATTTGGCCCATTGTGTTTAGTGCAACTTTTTTTTTTAGCCTTAGCTGCTATAAATTCACACTGTACGGTATGTATTTAGTTCTAATATTGCAACTCCACTGTACTAAATGTGTTCTGTATAAATAATATTTTTATTACAGTGTGGCTGCAATATAAAATATGAACTTTCAGTACTGTGTAAACTTACTTTGATAACTTTCTAATACTGCAATCTCAATAGGATAATTCAAGAATTTATAAAGAGCAGTAACATGTAGTATAAATTGTTTACACTTGGTTCCATCCCCCTCTCCAAACTATCCCATTTTTACAGATGTAAATATTCCAAAATCCAAACTTTTTCCGGTAAGAAGCAGTTTGGCTACCTGTATAAAGAACTATACAAGAAGAACCAATTGTGGGTGATCAATTGTTGTTCCCAGTAGAGGGCGCTGCAATGTAATCTCTTTTCTGCTAGAATACTAATTACTTATGCTGTTCTATGTTTGGATGAATGAGAAACAACTATGTTCTATATCCAGCTGGTATTGATTTGTAAAGTAAGAGCAGTGCACAGTTAAAAAAATAGTTCTTATTATGTCATTATACTGATCACATTACAATAACTATCACTTTACCACTTTTTCAAACTAATGACGTTTACACAAAAAAAAGGAATTAAGAGTAATACATTGAAGATTTAATTTTGGTAAAATAAGTGAATTTAAAAGATTGGTGGAAAAATAATATAAAATGTGGTCTGCTTGTGAAACAGGCTGGAATTTTACATTGAACGGTCTGAGGCTCAGCAATTTCTGAGCATGTTATGTATAGCGATGTGGTAGGAAATTAATCTTTTTCTAAGTGTCAGGTGAATGAGCACTTTTTCGTTTTTGCTACTAGAGACACTGTTTCTGCTAATAGGACTTGCATTGATCTGCCTTAAGGGGAAAAGTGACAGATTCATGCCTGAGGCGGAAAGCTGTGACGAGCTGAGCTCACTGACTGGTCACTGCAACCAGCCGCTGTATTTCTGTGCCTGAGGGCACAGGATGATTATCCCCGTACCTTCTACATTCTCTTCCTCTTTTTTTTCTATATGCCTTACCTTCTCCCTGCTCCCATCACTTGTCACCCTTCCTGCTTTTTTTCTGTCACAGTCTTAGCACTATTCAGCCTCTATCAATGTGGTTTGCTTTGTGTTGTCTTTTTTGCATTGTACTCCTCTCCTGTTTCCCAATGTACTTTAATTGTTCTGTATCTTCCATTCCCACTTTTTTATCTTTTTTTATTTTCTATTCCTGACAAAATTTCTTTTTATTGATAATTTCTATTGCTCTTGGTTTTTTTTTTCTGCCTTTGAAGGTACATAAAACTCATAACTGAAACGCACACGAGTACATTTTATTTTGTATTAAAAGTATTTCCGTGATACACATGTATTAGCAAAATGCTTCTATTTGAATCTATTAATGTTTAAATAATAATTAACCGGGGTATGTGTACATATGTATGTGCATACATACACACACACACATATATATATAGAATATCCCAAGAAGAAGCAGGCACTCACTGGACTTTGTATGATATCCTTTTATTCCCAATATTAAACAATATTAAACAAACATAACGTTTCGGCACATCACCTGTGCCTTTGTCAAATGTCACCAAGCTAAATGTAACCTAGCACCTAAACCACCTAATACAAATTAAAACTGACATTCCTTATATAGATGCACGTTCAGAGTGGTCTGTGATATCAGCACGTAGAGACGTAATACACGTCACAGCGTAATGAACAAATTTGACAAAGGCACAGGTGATGTGCCGAAACGTTATGTTTGTTTAATATTGGGAATAAAAGGATATCATACAAAGTCCAGTGAGTGCCTGCTTCTTCTTGGGATATTCTATGCACTTTATTGCAGTGCACCTTGGCAGTTCTAACTGATGGGGTAAGATTGTGCTGTCCTGTCTGGACTGTATATATATATATATATATATATATATACATACACACACACACACATATATATATATATATACTGTATATATTTTTTTTTATATATATATATATATATATATATATATATATATATATATATATATATAAATATATATATATGTGTATTTTATAGAAAGACATAGAAAGAATCAAGTGGCATACATTACTGTCACTTTAAAGAAAGGGATTACTGCACACAGAATCCTTAATCAAATTGTTATTTATTAAGTTGCAATTATAAAAATATATCATTGACAGGGTAGTGTCCAATGTCCTGAACAAACCAACAAAAACATCTAACAAAAGAACCTAAAACCTAAATAAAGCAAGAAAAACCTTTATGCATATAAACATATACAAAGTACACATTGGCCTCTAGTTATGAAGCTCCGTACTTACCTGCCTTCGCTGGCCCCAATACGCTCGCCTAAGCTCGCCTCACATTGCCGCCGCGGACCTGAATACGCTCGCCAAAGTTATCAATAAATCTGTCAAAAAGCCGCGCACCAAGTACGGGGCGATGAGCAGCGGACTGTGATAGTTATCAATCATCAATCTCGCTACTCTTCGGCTTTTTTACAGCTTTATTGATACCCCTGTCACTAAGCACTCACACTATACTATACTGTTCTACCCCCTATACCGGCGCCCCCGGAGCCCCCCGCAACTAAATAAAGTTATTAACCCCTAAACTGACGCTCCCGGACCCCGCCGCAACCTACATTATACCTATTAACCCCTAATCTGACGCCCCCTATACCGCCGCCACCTACATAAACTTATTAACCCCTATATTGCCGATCCCGGACCCCGCCGCAACTAAATAAATTGTTTAACCCCTAAACCGCCGCTCCCGGACCCTGCCACAACTATAATAAATATGTTAACCCCTAAACCGCCGCTCCTAGACCCCGCCGCAACTATAATAAATATGTTAACACCTAAACCGCCGCTCCTAGACCCCGCCGCAACTATAATAAATATGTTAACCCCTAAACCGCCGCTCCTGGACCCCGCCGCCACCTACATAATACCTATTAACCCCTATCCTGCCCCCCCTATACCGCCGCCACCTATAATAAATTTATTAACCCCTATCCTGCCCCCCCCACACCGCCGCCACTATAATAAAATTATTAACCCCTAAACCTAAGTCTAACACTAACCCTAACACCCCCCTAACTTAAATATTAATTAAATAAATCTAAATAATATTACTCTTATTAACTAAATTAATCCTATTTAAAACTAAATACTTACCTATAAAATAAAACCTAATATAGCTACAATATAACTAATAGTTACATTGTAACTATTTAGGATTTATTTTTATTTTACAGGCAAGTTTGTATATATTTTAACTAGGTACAATAGCTATTAAATAGTTATTAACTATTTAATAGCTACCTAGTTAAAATAAAGACAAATTTACCTGTAAAATAAAAACTAACCTAAGTTACAATTACACCTAACACTACACTATCATTAAATAAATTATTTCAATTTAAAACTAAATACTTACCTGTAAAATAAACCCTAAGATAGCTACAATGTAATTAATAATTACATTGTAGCTATCTTATGATTTATATTTATTTTACAGGCAACTTTGTATTTATTTTAACTAGGTACAATAGTTATTAAATAGTTATTAACTATTTAATAACTAGCTAGCTAAAAGAAATACAAAATTACCTGTAAAATAAATCCTAACCTAAGTTACAATTAAACCTAACACTACACTATAATTCAATTATTTAAATAAGTTAGCTACCAATACCTACAATTAAATACAATTAAATAAACTAAACTAAATTACAAAAAAAACACTAAATTACAGAAAATAAAAAAATATTACAAGAAGTTTAAACTAATTACACCAAATCTAAGCCCCCTAATAAAATAAAAAAATAAAAAAATAATAAAAGTCCCTACCCTATTCTACATTACCAAGTAACCAGCTCTTATACCAGCCCTTAAAAGGGCTTTTTGTGGGGCATTGCCCCAAAATAATCAGCTATTTTGCCTGTAAAAAATAAAAAATACAACCCCCCCAACATTAAAACCCACCACCCACATACCCCTACTCTAACCCACCCAAACCCCCCTTAAATAAACCTATCGCTAACCTCCTGAAGATCTCCCTACCTTGAGTCGTCTTCACCCAGCCGGGCCGAAGTCTTCATCCGATGGGGCAGAAGAGGACATCCAGACCGGCAGAAGTCTTCATCCTATCCGGGCAGAAGAGGACATCCGGACCGGCAGACATCTTCATCCAAGCAGCATCTTCTATCTTCATCCATCCGACGAGGAGTGGGTCCATCTTCAAGACCTCCGGCGCGGAACATCCTTCCTGCACGACGACTACCCGATGAATGGCTGGTCCTTTAAATGACGTCATCCAAGATGGCGTCCCTCGAATTCCGATTGGCTGATAGGATTCTATCATAACTGGTGTTTCTAGCGAGCCTGCAGGCTCGCCAGAAACACGGGGCATCAAGCTCCATTCAGAGCTTGATAGATAGGCCCCAGTGTGTTGTACCATTTGCAACAATGTGGCTTTTGGATACTTTGCTATGAAGCTAACCTTTTTTGCAAGATAAACCGATTATCTGCTATATGTGGATCTTTCAGCAAACAAACAACCAGTAGGAGGAGTTTCCGGACATCCGTGGTACACCCTGAATGAGGGGTTTGGATCGGACGTACCCTAGCTGGTGTGTGTGCACAGAACTGTGTTTTATGGGACTTTGCTGTATTGGTATTTTCCCACTGGAAGTTAACCACATAGAAGCTGCTATACAAGCCTTACACTTGACAGGTATGACAGCCTATGAGACAAAGATTTTCTGGAATCTAACCAACCAGAGGAGAGGTGTGTAAGATCACTAACCTGCCCCCTCATGACGTCATCTAAGGTATCGGCATGTCTGAGAGCTGAAGCTGAATGGCGGTTTATTTAAACGCTGCCGCAAACAGAGGTACAGTATACCTCCGGATCCCAAGCTTGCAAGCCTTCAATATCATTTGCGGACTGTGTGAGTAACTCTGACTAGTGATATATAGCCAGATGCTTTTGATCCTCGCTTTAAGGACTCTATGTGTACTTTGTATATGTTTATATGCATAAAGGTTTTTCTTGCTTTATTTAGGTTTTAGGTTTTTTTGTTAGATGTTGTATATTTTTTGTTGGTTTGTTCAGGACACTACTCGGTCAATGATATCTTTTTATAATCACAACTTAATAAATTACAATTTGATTAAGGATTCTGTGTGCAGTAATCCCGTTCTTTAAAGTGACAGTAATGTATGCCACTTGATTCTTTCTATGTCTTTCTATAAAATATTTCTTTAAAGGGTTGCACCAGGTTTTGTTAAACATAGTAGTATTAACTCCTCCCTCTGATTCTATATAATAATATATATGTGTATATGTGTGTATATATATATATATATATATATATATATATATATATATAACCAATATAATGCACTCAAAACACTTTATGACTCTTTTGCACTTGAATTAAATGTAATCCTGTAATGACAGTTCAGATATGACAAGTGTCCCGAACTTAGTAACAACGTAAGTGCAATGTTTCATGTATACAAAGTCTCTAATCCACCTCTTCAATAGAGAATATAAACGCACACTGTATTAATATGCCTTCTGGCAATGATTAAAATACTTCATCAATCGGTATCTTTGTGTATTAAAAAGATTACCTAGTATTGTCTGTTTGTCTCTACGTGGGGTGGTAGCGAGGCTCCTCGTAGTCAGAAATAGAGACACTCCTCAGTCTCTTGAAAAATGGAAATCCTAAGGAAATGATGATAATGATCTGCTGCAAGGAAAACACATTCTGCCGCAATGGTTGCAAGTAAAAGCCGACTTTATTGAAAGTCTAGGTAAAGACCGGGTACATTAAAGCTCAGGAGAGAGCAAAAAGGATGAAACGTCCGACGCGTTTCCTGCCCGGAGGCACTTCGTCAGGGACTATGCAAAGTAAAGCACTTTGTTCTTTTAATTAGGATTACATTTAATTCAAGTGCAAAAGAGTCATAAAGTGTTTTGAGTGCGTTATATTGGTTATTAGCAGTGAATAGGGCTTTTGAGCTCAATTGTTTTACTCCTAGCACTCAGCTCACGATTGAAACATGGCTGAAGCCCATCATTCTGACTGTAAAGCAAAATTTAACCTATTAATGCAAGGTACTAGCTCGGGAGGGGAGTATCCTGACAATCTAAGTTCTTTATTTGTTCTGAGAGAGAAGAAAGAGATTAAAGAGTTGAAACTATGGTGGGACATAGAGTTCCTTAAATTGTATATACAAGAAGAAAAAATTCCGAGGGGCCTCAGGATGAAGAAATATCCGGCATAGCGTCACAGCGTCCGGACTTCATGTCCGAGTGGAATAACACACTCAGCCAGTGTTCACTTACTTTGATGAGACAGCTCCTAAAAGATAAAGAAGAGGAGCATAACAAAACCTGTACAGAATTTACAGAGTTAAAAGAGAATTGCAAACAGTTTGAAAGTGACAAGAAATATAAGGATTATGAAATTCAGTTGAAAACAACCATTAACATACTGGATGATGAATTAACAGAGATCAAAATGAAAAAGTATAATCGTGACTGCAGAGATTATGAGCTAAATGTGGTTTATAGCTGGAACTTAACCAGATGCAATACCAGGAACAAAAACAAACGGAGAAATGAGGATAAAAAAGTAACCTTTTCCAGTTTTGAGGACAACACGTGTGATGATAGTCCAAGAGCCTCTACTCCTATACAAGATAAGGAGTTCTCACAACCAGAGGAACATTCCGTTAAACCTAAAAACGGTTCAAGTCATAAATCTATAACTGGGTTGTTATCGACTGGAAATAGGAATGCTAAGGGGGAGAAATCATGTACCCCAAAAAACGGAACATCAGTGGAAGAGGCAGCAACAACTCCTGCCAGGTATCCCAGCAGAAACCAGGTAAAAAACAAGAATTTGAGTCACAACAGCACCAAAAAGTAACAACTG
Organism: Bombina bombina; assembly: GCF_027579735.1. NCBI lineage: Eukaryota > Metazoa > Chordata > Amphibia > Anura > Bombinatoridae > Bombina > Bombina bombina. Next base: position 803,311,728 of record NC_069504.1, read on the forward strand.
GTAAAATTGGGGAAGTTGGAAAATTGACCACTTCACTTCATCCGGAAATAATCACCAAGAAGAGTGAAGAAATTGAAGATCTTAATGTGGTGAATTTGTCTTCTATAACACTGAGTGAAGCGGAAAAAGCAGTGCTTGCTAAGGGATTGGGTTTTGCACCAAGTAGGAATTTTGACCTCTTCCAGACCTTGATTGACTTTAATAGGTTCACCCGCAAGCTTACACTTAAAAGACATTTTGCCATAGCCAATAATCATAATGAAGGAAGTGAGGTCCACAATGATACAGCAGTAAACACCAATGGAAGCGGCATGGTTGATGAATCTGCTAGTGCATGTATTGGGGACATTAATATGGACATTTTTGACTTTCCTGATCAATGTCAATCTGTTGATTTATTGAAATTAGAAAGTGAGAGTAGATGATTCAATGTTAACGACTTAAGAATCCCCAAAATTAACTACAAAAGTACCAGTAAAAATTTCTACCCTATACAGATGAGAGGGGATTTAGTCTATGTTTTTCAAGATCTAGTGGAACAAGATTTATACCTATTAGCTAGAGACATAGATACTAAATCCAGAAAGAGAGGGTGGTCCTCAACCAGTAATCTTACATTAAAAGAACAGAGGGTGTTAAGGAAATTACAAAAGAACAATAAATTGGTTATATTACATTCAGACAAGGGAGGAAGTATAGTAGTGCAGGATAGATCTCAATATACCCAAGAAGCACTAAGACAGTTGAGTGATGTAGAAACATATTGCAAAATTACCTTTAATCCAATTAAAAAGTTCACTCAAGAGCTAGAAAAATGTCTTAAATTTTACATAGAGAAAGGTATTATTACAACACAGACGGCAGAGCGTTTGAAAGTAGATTTTCCAGTGACACCGGTTTTCAAACACCTGCCGAAAATACATAAATCCTTAACCTCTCCCCCAGGACGTCCCATTATTTCTGGGATTGGGTCACTGGGGGAGAGGTTGGGGTCTTACATTGACACTATACTTCAGCCAATTGTCCAGATCACACCAGCATATGTGAGAGACACGAAACACGTTTTAAGATTACTGGATACTATACAGATAAGCGAGGGTGACATCTTATTAACGATAGATGTCGCCTCGTTATATTCATGTATTCCGCACAACCAAGGTCTGAAGTCTTTAAAACATATGCTTGAGCTGTATACTGACTTTGATAGCAGATTTATTGAATTCGTATGTGAGGGGGTGGGATTCTTGCTTTCCCATAATTGTTTCTCGTTTGAAAGGGAATATTATGTACAAAATCAAGGCACAGCCATGGGGGCAAGATTCGCCCCCTCATATGCGAATTTATACTTAACAGATTTTGAACTCAAATTTTTTTTTTGGGACAATAACCCCTTTAAATCATACATTAAATTGTATCGCAGGTTCAATGATGACCTGATAGTTATTTGGAAAGGGGGTATAGATGTAATAGAAGAATTCATTCAATATCTGAATTATAATGATCAAAATTTAAAGTTCACACACACAGTTTCGAATAATAGTATACCTTTTTTAGACATCGAATTGAAATTAGACTTTGATTCACATAAGATCATTACATCAACCTTTAGAAAATCTACTTCAGGGAACACCATACTCCGGGCAGATTCACATCATCCTAGTCATTTAAAAAGGGCCATTCCCAAGGGGCAATACATGCGCCTCAGACGGAATTGTACCCATCTTGACACATATAGGGAACAAGCTGATTCCCTGTCTAAACGGGGATATGATAGAACTGCCCTTTTTCAGACTAGCAAAGCAGTATAAGACATGAGTAGGGAAGAATTACTAAAAGACAGTAATAAAAACCGTAATAAAAGAAATGTACATAATTCCAAACAACATTCAGAGGACCCAATTACATTTACTACTAATTATAGCAAACAGTTTGGGCTTATAAATCAAATTATAAGAAAATACATACCTGTCTTAGAAAGGGATACCCTTCTACAAGAGGTAGTGAAGAAGCAGGGAATTAGGTGTGTCAGTAAAAGAGCCAAAACTATTGGAAATCAATTAACAAGAGACTTTTCTAAAAAGGATACAACCACATGGTTACAAAGTCAAACTGGTTTTTACAAATGTAAAAGAATACCTTGTAAAAGTTGTGACTTTGTCATTTCAGGTGATCATTTCCAGTCAACTGTTACAGGTAAAACTTTTGAAATCAGACATAGGATGACTTGCCACTCAAATTTTGTGGTTTACCTTATTACGTGTAATCTATGCCACAAACAATATGTAGGCAGGACTACGAGATTACTCAAAGATCGAATTCATGAACATTTGCTATCTATCAAACAAGACCCCCCCAAAACACCAATAGCGAAACATTTTGTTTCGCATTTTACTTCTATGAACATACCTGTAAATGATAGTAACCTAGGCACAGTGCTAGGGTTTCAAGGCATAGATAGGGTTATTAAGAGTGTCAAAGGGGGTGATCGTTTAGCTGCATTAAATAGGAAATAGGCTTTTTGGATTTTTAATTTATCTACAGGGGTCCCACAAGGGATAAATAAAATTACAGATCTTAGATATTTTGTGGATTAAGGTAACCCAATGTAGGAATATACACTAATCATATTGTTCTAAGCTAGGAAGGAATAATTAACCCACAATTTACAACATCCTAAATATACTGTTGCATCATCCAATGATATAGATTGATGCAGTATTAGCATGTTGTATTAATAGTTTCAGAGTCCATGTCCTTGATATCCCTAAACACATAGGCCTAGATTTAGAGTTGGGCGGTAGCCGTGAAAACCAGCGTTAGAGGCTCCTAACGCTGGTTTTTACCGCCCTCTGGTATTTGGAGTCAGTCAGGAAAGGGTCTAACGCTCACTTTGCAGCCGCAACTTTTCCATACTGCAGATCCCCCTACGCCATTTGCGTATCCTATCTTTTCAATGGGATCTTTCTAACGCCGGTATTTAGAGTCGTGGCTGAAGTGAGCGTTAGAAATCTAACGACAAAACTCCAGCCGCAGAAAAAAGTCAGTAGTTAAGAGCTTTCTGGGTTGTGTTAGGTTTAATTGTAGATAATTGTAGGTATTTTATTTAAGTAATTTATTGATAGTGTAGTGTTAGGTTTAATTGTAACTTAGGTTAGGATTTATTTTACAGGTAATTTTGTAATTATTTTAACTAGGTAGCTATTAAATAGTTCTTAACTATTTAATAGTTATTGTACCTGGTTAAAATAAATACAAAGTTGCCTGTAAAATAAATATTAATCCTAAAATAGCTACAATGTAATTATAATTTATATTGTAGCTATATTAGGGTTTATTTTACAGGTAAGTATTTAGCTTTAAATAGGAATAATTTATTTAATAAGAGTTAATTTATTTAGTTAGATTTAAATTATATTTAATTTAGGGGGGGTGTTAGTGTTAGGTTTAGACTTAGCTTTAGGGGTTAATACATTTATTATAGTAGCGGCGAGCTCCGGTCGGCAGATTAGGGGTTAATAATTGAAGTTAGGTGTCGGCGATGTTAGGGAGGGCAGATTAGGGGTTAATACTATTTCTTATAGGGTTATTGAGGCGGGAGTGAGGCAGATTAGGGGTTAATAACTTTATTATAGTAGCGGTGAGATGCGGTCGGAAGATTAGGGGTTAATTATTGTAGGTAGCTGGCGGCGACGTTGTGGGGGGCAGATTAGGGGTTAATAAATATAATATAGGGGTCGGCGGTGTTAGGGGCAGCAGATTAGGGGTACATAGGGATAATGTAGGTGGCGGCGGAGTACGGAGCGGCAGATTAGGGGTTAAAAAAAATATGCAAGGGTCAGCGATAGCTGGGGTGGCAGATTAGGGGTTAATAAGTGTAAGGGGTGTTTAGACTCGGGGTACATATTAGGGTGTTAGGTGCAGACATAGGAAGTGTTTCCCCATAGGAAACAATGGGGCCGCGTTAGGAGCTGAACGCTGCTTTTTTGCAGGTGTTAGGTTTTTTTTCAGCTCAAACATCCCCATTGTTTCCTATGGGGGAATCGTGCACGAGCACGTTTTTGAAGCTGGCTGCGTCCGTAAGCACCGCTGGTATCGAGATTTGCAGTTGCGTTAAATATGCTCTACGCTCCTTTTTTGGAGCCTAACGCAGCCATTCTGTGAACTCTAAATACCAGCGGTATTTAAAAGGTGCGGCCAGAAAAAAGCATGCGTAGCTAACGCACCCCTTTGGCTGCAAAACTCTAAATCTAGGTGATAATATTTAAAATTGAATAGAAATTTTTATGTAACTGTTTTAAGGAGATCAATAATAATAATCATAAACAGTGCCTAAAAAAGAGAGAACAATGTGACTTAAGTAACATAAGCACATATTAAGGTATAATAGGCATATATTTTTCTCCAATAACATAAAAATCTACAATATTCCCTCCTTTTTTGTATCATCTTTTTGTAACAACATTTCTTTATAATCATATATTTTTTACATTTTTTATATATATTTTTTTTTTTATAATAAGCCAAGTTCACGTTAATATTAATATTTTTATTAGTTTTCTCAGTCCATTTGAGACTGTTAGTTTCTAGACACAGTTGTTTAAACATTAGTTATAGTAGTTGTTCACAGAACAAGGTTTTGTTAACACAGTAAGAACTCTTATTTATTTTATATTTATTATTGTCATCAACACTTTCTTCACTAATTTTTTCACCTAGCACTTTTCTAGTTAACACATATGAAATACAAAATTAAAATTGTTTAAGTTAATTATAGATAAGTAGCAAATAGTATATATAATAGGAAGAAATGGCAGCAGCGCTCAGACACGTAGCTTAGAGGTGCAGACAGGTGGAATTTAAATTGGAATAATGTCATATAAGATACAGTATAAACAAATATACATATACAGAGATACTAAATTAAACCAATTTTTGTCTGTACAGATTAGCTCGGGTATCGAGAATGCAATGTTAATATAGATTTAATAGGAGTTCAAGGTGGGATCCAGTGCATACTGTTAACTGTTCAATTGTTTCTATATATATATATTTTACATGACATTTTTTATAAGGGATATGTGTCTGTTTTCTCCTACTCACAGTATGTGATCGAACTAATATAATATGCAACCAGTATAATCTTAGATCGCCGGTTTTTAAGAAGAGAATAGCATTTTAATTTAATTTATTTTATTATTCTGTTTTGTGTTCTATAAGCATATAGGCTTATTTATATAGAATACCTAAGTGACCTGTTGCGTAATTGCTCTATTTGTGGTTACACAGTAACAGGCGGATATGTCTTGGTCTTCTCTCAGATAGCTCAGAGCCTAGCAGCGGTACTTTGTGATACAAGATACATACACAGTGATTTAACTATTAGCTATGTGTTTTTTCGTGGTGCATGCGCGGATGAGCTGAATGAGATTAGACCACAGGTGTTATCTGCCAGCCTTAGTGAGACTCAACAGGTGTGCTGTAATGCAGGTACGCATATGCAACAGGAAGTGCTATATGATTAAAAGAACAAAGTGCTTTACTTTGCATAGTCCCTGATGAAGTGCCTCCGGGCAGGAAACGCGTCGGACGTTTCATCCTTTTTGCTCTCTCCCGAGCTTTAATGTACCTGGTCTTTACCTAGACTTTCAATAAAGTCGGCTTTTACTTGCAACCATTGCGGCAGAATGTGTTTTCCTTGCAGCAGATCATTATCATCATTTCTTTATATATATATATATATATATATATATATATATATATATATGTATATCTGTGTGTGTGTATATATATATATATATATCTAAAAATAACCAATTGGCCAGCACTCACGGTTAAAAAAGCAAAAACCCAGGGTGCTTCCACGGTGTAGATAGTATTAGCAAATAAAGCATACACTCGCCAGGATTTTCAGTGTTACCTTATAATGTAACATTTCAGGGTATTACCCCCTTCGTCAGACAAACAAAATAACATGTTGCTCAATTATAGTGACTATAGATGCAGTTCAATCATGATCCCAGCCGGTCGCACAGTACATTGAAATACTGTTGCAACCCACAGTAAAAAACATCAGGTCGTACATTTCAGACACCAATGACCTTATTAGAAAATTGAAGGGGGTCAGGATAGAGACTGGTGACATCTTAATCACCCTGGATGTCAACAGTCTATACACAATCATACCCCACACAACCTGACTAATAGCAGTAAAAAAAATTCACAGAGGGAACACACTATGATGGACCACCCATTGAATTCCTGCTGACCCTCATGGAATTTTGTTTACACAAGAACTATTTTTGTTTTGAGCAGGAACAGCAATGGGGTCCAATATGGCCCCATCATATGCCAATATCTTCATGTCTCAATTCGAGAACAAGTACCTTTGGAGTAAAGACCATTCCTCTATTGTCTTTTATGCAAAATATATTGACAATGTCTTTATGGTTTTGTGTGGGGGTCAGCAGAAGCTCATTGTCAGGACTTAGACCCTCAGGAACCTATCAAACACACTCTCTCAGCTAGCTTTTACTGCTACTCCTGTATCTTTAAATTCCTCTGCACTCAACATCATTTGCCTTATAAATAGCCAGCTGCCCTTCACTCATTGCTTGGTATTGGTTGTATTCGCCCTGTCTAAGCCTTCCTGATTAACCTGATTACTGCTCCCCCTGGGAGTTATTGAACTTTCAGTTTGTACCTTCTCCGTGCAGCTTTGCTACCTTTTGGCTGACACGGCACTCGCTCTGACACTCCGGATCCCCTGCTTAGCCTGCTACCGGAACTTCGGATCAATCTGCGGTGATGTCACACGCCATCTACACAGAACATCTCGGAGTTCCGGTAAACACTCTCCGCTTCTGACCGCTTCTCCTCTCAAGGCAGCTTACCTGACTACCGAAGGCAGTGTCTCCTCATACGTATTCCTGTCTCTTCAGGTACTAGTTTGTTCATGCTTGTTACGTTACTGCTATATATATATATATATATATATATATATATATATATATTCATTTCACCTCTTGCTGATTAGTCCAGTCTTTACACCTAATGAATCTGTTATCCTTCTTGTGCACTTACCTTATGTACATACTATATGCTGTGATTTAGCCAACAACGTTGTTTTACTCTGAAGGTTAGTAGTAAGTGGCTCTTCTGCAAACCTGGGTGATACTCTCACAGGTGGCAGCTATAGAGTCATAACACCTACTCTACCTTTATAATAACAAGCTGTTTTGATTATTGGGGGCTCTACATTACCTCATTGGTAATTAATGTAGCTCCCTTATATCATTGTGCTACAAAAATACATATATATATATATATAAACATATCTCAGCAGCTGTGGTTTAACTTTAGCTCTTGTCTTCTTAGACATGATAGTGTGCCAGACAGACCTGACAGAATACCAAGTCTTAAAACGATAACGGACCCAGCTGAGATGACAGCCCACATGCAGACTCTAAACCAAAGATTTGATTTACTGACAGATGGCCTAAACACCCTCAAGGCAGAAAATGATGCCCTTAAAGCTTATATAAAAGATTTTGTTGAAACTAAACCTCATATAGCAGAGCCTCAAGTCAGTTTACCAGAGAATTTCTATGGGGGTAGGTCACGCTTTAGAGACTTTAAAAATGCCTGTCTCCTATTGTTTACACTTAGGCCTCAGTCTTACCCAAATGACAGAATTAGGGTGCTAACTACCATCTCCTATCTCAGAGGGGAACCCCGTACTTGGGCCAATAGTTTCTTTGAGACCAATGAGGTAATACTTAACTCCCTGGATAGTTTTTTTCAGCCATGGGTCAGCTATATGAAGACCCCTTTAAACAACAAACTGCTGACACAGCCCTAAGGGCTTAGCCAACAACGTTGTTTTACTCTGAAGGTTAGTAGTAAGTGGCTCTGCTGCAAACGTGGGTGATACTCTCACAGGTGGCAGCTATAGATTCATAACACCTACTCTACCTTTATAATAACAAGCTATTTTGATTATTGGGGGTTCTACATTACCTCATTGGTAATTAATGTAGCTCCCTTATATCATTGTGCTACAAAAATACATATATATATATATATATATATATATATATAAACATATCTCAGCAGTTGTGGGTTTACTTTAGCTCTTGTCTTCTTAGACATGCTAGTGTGCCAGACAGACCTCACACTCATGGAGTGGTTCGTTCAGTTTAACACTACAGAAACCACAGTTAGATTTAAACTAACTCATGATGTTAAAGAGATCCATTTCTTAGGTTTGAATATTTTCATCCAGGGTCACTCATTGGGCACTACCCTATACAATAAGCCCACAGATAGGAACCTTAGTGCAGACAGTTGTCACCCCCCTGTACTTCTTAAAGGTATAATACAATCGCAAATTATAAGAACCATGTGCAACAATTCTGACAGTGCCACAGGGGTCTCCCAACTACAACTTATGAGAGATAAGTTTTTGCAATGGGGATATCAATCACAAATTGTAAATAACACTTTAGAAGAGGTTTCATCTCTTACTCAAGAAACCCGTATTCATAAGGAGTTGAAAATTTCAGAGCAGAAGAAACTAATTATAGCCACTACTTTTGTACCCAATACCACAGATGCAGGCCACATTCTGAGAACACATTGGCCTGTGGTCACATCGGATCCAAAGCTTCCATTTGCACAGAATCTTACTCCTATGGTCGACTATCAAAGGGGAACAAACCTACGAGACATGTTGGTTAAAACAGACCCCAAATCCAGTTACATAAATGCAACAAAGGTGAACATCAGAGGATCTTACCTCTGCCTGGGATGCACCACTTGCAATTTGCCTCATAGCCACCAAGACTTTCCATCATCCGCACACTAACCGGATATATACTATCGGACACTCACTATCCTGTAATACCACGCATGTGGTCTACCTATTATTTTGTTCATGCTCCTAGTTTTATGTGGGTAAAACCATTGGCACATTGCGTGAGAGAATGGCAAATCACAGACGGGCTATACGATTAGCACTGGATAAAGGCAAATCAGAACAACCTGTCGCAAGACATTGTGCCCAGATGTCCCACCAGGTATCATCCATCAGGTATATCCTGATTGATCACATACCTAGATTGGATAGAGGAGGCAACAGAAATAAAGCATTACTCAAACGAGAGGCTGAATGGATGTATCGGCTCGGAACTGTACACCCAGGTTGTCTAAATTCACCATCTGATTTTAAAGCACTTATCTAGGTTGGAGACATATTCCAGGGGTACAATCACGGGTGACGTGAACCTTGTGACAGGGGAATGTGGGTGACTTGCCCCCAATCGGGGTAATATGTCCCACTCAGTACTCCTGTACAGGAGAGGGACCTATTTTAGGATCCACCCTTATCAGGTGGAACATGCCATGCCGAGTGAGTTACCATACACAATCAATACTCCATTTACCCAGTGCTATAATGTGCATTTCAAATACATGGTTGGTGCACCCTGAAGTATTCCACATCTAGCCAGAGCAGCAAAATTCCTCCAACATTAGGTTATGCACTACATACCAGGAGTGCATTCATGGTGGTGTTTATCTGGGATATAGGATTTCTATTTAATCATATCCCTGGTGACACACCAACATGTTGTTAGTTGCTCTGACGATGTGTCAAGAACCATATATATATTCAAAGACCACATGAATAGGTCACTCATCATATCTGCAAAAACCAACAAGTTATTTTGACCCTAAGAGATACATATGTTTGGACATTCTGCATTTATCCATGCTGAGACGATTGGACGTCCTGGTGGGTTATCCAGTGTTTTATGTATCTTAGCTGCCGGGCATTGTGGCTGAAATCTATGGTCAGCTGAGAAGCCTACCTGTGGTTTAGTGGTACAGCGTAGGCTTTATAGTTCTGCAGTTGCAGATTCAATTCTCTCTGTTTCCTCCAAATACATGCTTCTAGTGTCTCCTTTTGAGGATGAGACTTTGTTTGGGTCATGCCTTTTCAAGTCCAATCTAAGTTTTCCTCCCAGGGGCAGATTGCTCTTTCTAGAGTATCTGCAATCCAAGTAGGATGAGAGGCATTCCTTGAACTGGATTCAGGGTCTTCATCTCTGGGAGTTTCAGTTCCAGTCCCAGTTTGGGAACAGGATATAGGTATTTACCTCATATATATCAGATTCTGTCCTTTAAAGTAGTATCCTTTCTCCTTTGGTTCTAGTGGGCCTGTTCATAACAAACTTAGACCTGAGAGATTTATTGCTTCCTTAATCAGAGTCTTCTCTAGTTTTCTTAGTTTGCGCCATCCCAGTCAGACCTTTAGGTCTTGGGATATTGCAAGTGTGTTTTTCTGGACAATATATAGTTAAGGTATCATCCTGATTTCGAGCTAACTCTCTTTTAAGAGATCTTGTCCAATCTTCTTTTCCAGGGATGGGAAATGAATCTGGAGAAGAGTTCCCTTGTTCTATCCACAAGGGTAATTTATTTGGGACTACCGCCACACTACCCTGAATGCACCCGATTTCGTTTGATCTCAGAAGTTATGCAGGATCAGGTCTGGTCAGTACCTGGATGGGAGACCTTTATGCTTGGACCTTTATTTGATTCTTTATCTAGGAGATGTCTTTCAGAGGTCAGAAAATCAAGGATTTATTCATTTTCCCCACTCTGCAGCCTTCTGTCTGGCCAACAGTAAGTTTTAGTGGTCGGTGGATAGCTTAGCCATCTTGCAACCAGGTGGTTGGGAGTTTGGATTTAGCTGCAGTTGATATTTCTTCACTTTTCTGTGACCCTGTGTTTGCTATTTTCCATGACATGGAGAACTTTCGGATCTGTCTTAAAGGATAGATTTAGATCAGATGACGAGATATTATTTTGTAGTATTTTTTCAGGAGTATCTATCTCCGGGTGCATGCTTAGGGAGATATTCCTGGGTGATGTGAAAACGGATGCCAACCTGCTGGGCTGGTAAGCTGTCTGGGTCTTGTTTAAGGATTATGGACTTTTTAAACATCTTGGAGTTGAGAGCAATTCGCAATGCTCTGATGAGTTGACCTCAGTCGTCCCTAGCTTGGTTCCAGTTGGACAATATCATCTCTAGGGTTTATATCAACCATTAGGGAGGAACTAGGGGTTCCTTAGCCATGTAGGAGGTGACTTGGATTGTTCAGTGGGAGGAAGCTCACATTTGCTGTCGGTCATCCACTTTCCAGGGGTGGACAATTGGGAGTCGGACTTCTAAACAGACTAATAATTCATCCTGGGGAGTGAGCATTTCAATCCAGAAGTGTTCTCTAGGTAGACCCTCACATGGGGGGTTTCAGGAGTTGGCTTCTGTGGGCGTTTCGACAGAACGTCAAGTTTCGAAGGTACGGTTTATGGTCATGTGATTCGCAGACCGTCCTGATAGATGTTCTGACGTTTTTCTTGGATTTCAGTCTTGCATACCTTTTTCCTCTGTTTTTTCTCTTTCCATGAGTAATTTCTTATATTTTAAGATGAGAGCGGTGGTTATTTTATTAGCCCCTGCGTGACCTCGCAGGATCTGGTATGCAGACCTAGTGGAAATGTCATCTCTTCACCTTGGAGACTACCTCTGAGGAAGGACTTCTGATTCTTGGTATTTTCCTTCATCTAAATCTCTGAAGCTGACTGCTTGAAGATTGGACGCTTAGTTTTTTCTAAGCGGGGGGTTTTCTGAATTTTTTATCCTTTCTCCAGGGTGGTCTGGAGAAGGGTTTGTCAGTTAGTACACTGAAGGGTCAGTTTTCTGCATTGTCTTTTTTGCTACATAAGCATCTGGTGGACGTGCCAGATGTGCAATCTTTTTGTCAGGCACTGGTCTACATCAGGGCTGTGTTTAAGTCGGTTGCTCCCCCTTAGGGTTTTGCCCTTGCTCTTAAAGTTTTGCAGTAGGCTCTGTTTGAGCCTTTACTTTCCATAGATATTAAGTTGTTATTTTGGATGGTTTTGTTTCTCATTGCTATCTTTTCTGCTTGGAAAGTCTCAGAGCTCTCAGTTTTGCAGTGTGATTCGCCTTATCTTATCTTTCATGCAGTTAAGGAGGTTATTCGTACTAGTTAGGTTTTCTTCCTAAGTGGTTTCGGATAGATATATTAATCAGAAAATTGTTGTTCCTTCTCTGTGTCCTTATCTTTCTTCTTATAAGGAACATTTGTTGCACAACTTTGATGTTGTGCGTGCTTTTATTTTCTATCTACAAGCGATTAAGGATTGTCGCCAGTTTGCTGTTTGTTTCTCTGGGAAACATAAAGGTCAGAGAGCTTCAGCTACTTCTCTTTCTCTTTGGTCATTTCACTAGGGCTGTCCCTTCTTTTTGGGCTTTCAAGAAGGAAGTTTCTGTAGAACAGATTTGCAAGGCTGCAACTTGGTCCTCTCTGCATTCTTTTTCCAAATTTGATATTTTTGTCTCAGTTTCTTTTGTGAGAAAGGTTATTCATGCAGTGGTACCTTCTGTTTAGGTTGACTGTCTTGTCCCTCCCTAATCATCAACTTTTATTAATTGAATATCCCACATTTTAATTATTCAATTAATAAAAGTTATTTTTTATCTATGAAAATCCAGTGAGTGCAGTCTTTTACTGGAGTAATATATATATATATATATATATATATATATATATATATATATATATATATATATATATATATATATATATATATTGTATATTTCCCTCATCCCTTAAACATACACTAATTACACCTATCCTAACAAAGAGGCCTATTTATCAAATGTCTGTCGGACCTGATCGGTCAGTGCGGATCAGGTCCGACAGACATCGCTGAATGCGGAGAGCAATACGCTCTCCGTATTCAGCATTGCACCAGCAGCTCACAAGAGCTGCTGGTGCAACGCCACCCCCTGCAGACTCGCGGACAATTGGCCGCCAGCAGGGAGGTGTCAATAAACCTGATCATACTCAATCGGATTGAATTGTGGCGATTCCTGTCCGCCTGCTCAGAGCAGACGGACAGGGTTATGGAGCAGTGCTCTTTAGACCGCTGCTTCATAACTGCTGTTTCTGGTGAGTCTTAAGATTTGCCAGAAACACGGGCCCTCAAGCTCCATTCGGAGCTCGATAAATGGGCCTCAAAATCTTCTCTTGATCCATCATCCCCATCCATATACCGCCCTATGTCCCTACTCCCCCTCGCATCAAAACTTCTGGAAAGGCTTGTATATACACATTTATCACATTTCCTCACATTAAACTCCCTCCTTGATCCATTGCAATCTGGATTTCATCCACAATGATCCCCAGAAACTGCAATTAGTAGGGTTACTAATGACCTAATTACAGCAAAATCTAAAAGCCACTTTTTTTTGTTAATCCTTCTTGATCTGTCTGCAGCCTTTGACACGGTTGACCAATACTCTCTTGCTCCAAACCCTCCAATCCTTCAGCATCTGTGACACAGCTCTCTAGTGGCTCTCCTCTTACCTGTCCAACTTGACCTTTAGTGTTACCTTCTCTGGCACATCCTCTGACCCTTTACAACTTTCTGTTTGGGGTACCACAAGGCTCTGTCCTTGGTCCCCTTCTCTTCTCTACATGGTCCCCTTTTCTACATCATCCTTAGGTTTCTTAATATAGTCCCATGGATTTTACTACCATTTGTATGCTGATGATATGTAAATCTACATCTCTGCACCAGACATATCCCCTTCCTTACTAACTTGTGTCACTAACTGTCTCTCTAATATTTCATCCTGGATGTCCTCTCACTACCTTAAAGGGATTATAAACACCAAAAATGTTATTCTTTAAAAAGATAGATAATCCCTTTATTTACTATTTTCCAGTTTTGCATAACCAACACTGTTATAGAAATATAATTTTTACCTCTGTAATTACCTTGTATCTAAGCTTCTGCTGACTGCCTCCTTATCTCAGATCTTTTGACAGACTTGCATTTTAGGCAATTAGTGCTGACTCTTAAACAACTTCACAGCATATGCAAAATGTTATCTATATGAAACACATGAACTAGCGCCCTCTAGCTGTAAAACTCTCAAATGCATTCAAATTAGAGGCGGCCTTCAAGGGCTTAGAAATTAGCATACGAGCCTACCTAGTAATAGCCTTCAACTAAGAATAACAAGAGAACAAAGCAAATTTGATGATAAAAGGAAAATTACATGCCCTATCTGAATCATGAAAGTTTAATTTGAACTTTACTATCCCTTTAAGCTAAATCTCTCAAAAACTGAGATCCTTATGCTCCCCCTTCTTCCAAAATCCCTACCCTCCAACTATCTTTAACTGTTGATAATAACATCATTACCCCAACCCCGCATGCCCAATGTCTTGGGATCACACTTGACTCAGATCTCACTTTCACTCCCCACATCCAGTCTTTGGCCCATTCTTGCCGCCTCCACCTTAAAAACATCTGTCAAGGATACCAGACAGCCAAGGCTAACCCCCCACCCCCCTACAACCTCACCTCTGTTGTTATCTTGTCTAGGTGTGAAGTATCTTTCTGTTATTGTGTGAGTCATCCATTGTCCTTTTGTAAGTCAGGATGTGATTAGAATCTTGTTTAACTAACGATTGTCTGATGTTTGCCTCATTGTATAATATTTGTTTCTATTTGTGTAGTAACTACCCCATTTGTTGGAAATGTATAAAAGCTGTGTTTTCTGTGCAATAAAGAAGTTCTTATTTCCCCTGAATGCTAGTCTGTCTAGTTATTTGGGTGATCTCCAGCTAAAATCACTTTCCTGGGCTACATAGCAGCCTGTTCCAGGCAAAGGAAGAACCCTCTGGCAGAGCTACCCAGTCGGAGTAGCTGGAGTCTGCCACAGGGTGGGACACTGAGTACTGGTGCTGTCGGGCATCAGGGGTGGCTACAGGCTGTGGTCACTAGCCAGCTACATAGCTGCAGTCTGCAGGGAGGAAGCAGGACCCGTTTGGCGGAGCTACCCAGTCGGGGTATCCGGGGTATCCGTCACATTGGTTGGCAGCGGTGGGATCTGCTTCTTCCACACAATTCCTGCTGGCAGGGAAGGGCCACAGTAGCTGGTAACTATGGAAGCCGAGTACCTAAGGAGAGTACAGGAGGCACTGACCCAGCTGGACAGTCCTGGTTCTGACCTTGACCAGCTGAGCTGCAGGAGCATTGTCCGCCGGCAACTATGGAGGAAGAGGATTCAAGAAGAAAAGGATTGTGATGGAAAGGTCCTCCCCACAGATGATGAGAGGTACTGGGTCCAGTGGGACTTGCGAGTGCTTTTCCTGGGAGAGCAGCCCATGGAGGAATGGCTATCGGAACTAGATCGACTGGTTTGGGCAGAGATGTGGGTGGAGGACGGCTATCGGGACCTCCGATGGCTCGCTATGCAAGTACCGCCATGGCTGGAGGATTGCTCCCCCACAGAGGGCTTTGGCTTCGGCAGCCCTGGGTTACTATTGGAAAAGTTGACAGAATACCCAGAATTTGGGAGCGGGGTGAAATTGAGAGTAGCGAACATTGGCCTCTCCCGAGAGCAGCTGTTGGATCTCTCGGGGGTACCCTGGCTGGTATCCGATATGGTATCTGTCACGCTCCGCTGCCAGATATCCCAGTGGTTCTCCCTGTGTGCCTAGTTGCCTAGCAACGTCTCGCTCATTCTAAACCGTCCCACTCGGCTGAAGTCAGGCTGGCTTCTTATTCTGGTTAACGCGATCCTCTGGTGCCCGTTTGTTTGTTAACCTCTGTGGCTGTCGTGAGTACTCTGAAACTTTTGAATCTTGTCTTATGTTCCTGAAGTTGCCAAACTCTGCAATACTGACTACGCTGTGCTTAACCCTCAAACTGCCTGATTACAAGTTGCCAAACTCTGCATTACTGACTACGCTGTGCTTAACCCTCAAACAGCCTGATTACAAGTTGCAAAACTCTGCATTACTGACTACGCTGTGCTTAACCCTCAAACTGCCTGATTACAAGTTGCCAAACTCTGCATTACTGACTATGCTGTGCTTAACCCTCAAACTGCCTGATTATTTTTCATCTCGGGTTCTGTTGTGGTCTATTCCTGAACTGCTTGATTATAATTTCCAAGTCTGAAGTTTAATCTTCTGCTATCAAGTTTTCTATTATTCTGTCCAGAGGACTCAATTCAACTCTGCTCCATATCGTGAGTACCTTGTTCGATAGAAGTTGTCGAGGGTCACGTCCTGGATTAAACTCAGAGTGCTAGGGTGTTGTTTTATTTCGCCCTAGCATTTGGGTCTTCTTCTGGACATTACCTAACCTGACAGTATAACTTATTGTCCAAGAATGGGAACTGGAAAAGGCATACAAGAGGCTGCTAGACCGAGTTCTGCAGCATGCCACGGAGTCTGCACGGAGCTGTGGTGCAGCACTCTGGGAATCATGGAGGTTGGCCTCAGATGAGTGGCAACAGAGCATAAGAGACGGTGAGCTGCTAGATACAGATCAGCAGCCTGGCCCCGAGCTTATAGACTTGAACAAGGGAGCCACCCCAGCATAAGCGCTGGCAACAGGGCAGAGAGACGCCGGCCTCTGCCCAGCACATGTAACAGCTCCAGGAAACCAGGGAGAGGAGGAAGTCATCCTCCGTCCCCTTACAGAGAACCCCTTGCAGGGAGAGATGGATGTCGGTCTCTCTCCCCAGCGGCAGAGCCATCCCCTGGGATTGGAGGTAGTCCTCCTCCATCCCCTTACAGAGAACCCCTTGCAGGGAGAGATGGATGTCGATAACTCTCCCCAGCAGCAAAACCCCTTCCTGGGAGAGGAGACAGTTGGTCTCTCTCCCCAGCGGCAGAGCCAGGAGCAGGGAGAGGAGACAGTCGGTCTCTCTCCCCAGTGGCAGAGCCATCCCCTGGGAGTGAAGGTAGTTGTTCTCCCTCCCCTTACAGAGAACCCCTTGCAGGGAGAGATGGAGGTCGATAACTCTTCCCAGCAGCAGTATCCCTTCCTGGGAGAAGAAACAGTTGGTATCTTTCCTCAGTGGCAAAGCCATCCCCTGGGAGTGGAGGTAGTCATCCTCCCTACCCGTAAGCAGAACCCCTTCCTGGGAGAGGAAACAGTCAGTCTCTCTCCCCAGCGGCAGAGCCAGGAGCAGGGAGAGGAGACAGTTGGTCTCTCTCCCCAGTGGCAGAGCCATACCCTGGGAGCGGAGGTAGTCGTCCTCCCTCCCCGTAAGCCGAACCCCTTCCTGGGAGAGGAGACAGTCGGTCTCTCTCCCCAGCGGCAGAGCCAGGAGCCGGGAGAGGAAGCAGTCGGTCTCCCTCCCCAGCGGCAGAGCCATCCCCTGGGAGGGGAGGTAGTCGTCCTCCCTCCCCGTAAGCAGAACCCCTTTCTGGGAGAGGAGACAGTCAGTCTCTCTCCCCAGTGGCAGATCCATCCTTGGGGAGCAGAGGTAGTCGTCCTCCCTCCCCTTACAGAGAATCCCTTGCAGGGAGAGACGGGTGTATATATATCTCTCCCCAGCGGCCGAATCCCTTTCTGGGAGAGGAGACAGTTGGTCTCTCTCCCCAGCAGCAGCACAGTTTCCCATGGAGCGGAGGTATCAGACCTCCCTCCCCAGTGATAGATCTCCTTCTTGGGAAAAGAGAAAGATGGACTCTCCCCTCAGTAGCTTGGCAGGGTCTCTACCCTTTTCTTGTCCCGGAGTATTTCTCACCGAGGGCAGGCATTGCATTGGGCAAGGAGGATAAAAGTGTATACAGTTGGTGCCACATGTTTGGGCACCCGAGCTTTACCTGCCCCACCAAGGAGCAACCTCCCCCTCCGGTCTGGGGTGGGAATACACTGGAACTTGTGGGAGACCAATTGTTTGGGAGCTGGCCTTAGCAAACTTGTTTGGGACTTTGCCTTATGTGACTATCCCTGCGCTCAGGGCGCAGGGTATAAATGCCAACAGGAACCCCCCAGGATGCCCCAAGCTCTGGAGAGATGGGATAACCTCTCCCAGCAACCAAGAAAAGGAGGGCCACCGTCGGACAGCCACAGGCCGACCCGTTAAGGGTCTAGCCGGGTCTGCCAAACTGGAGGGGGGGAGATGTCATGGATACCAGACAGCCAAGGCTACCTCCCACCCCCCTCCAACCTCACCCCTGTTGTTATCTAGTCTAGGTGTGAAGTGTCTTTCTGTTATTGTGTGAGTCATCCATTGTCCTTTTCTAAGTCAGGATGTGATTAGAATCTTGTTTAACTAACCATTGTCTGATGTTTGTCTCATTGTATAATATTTGTTTCTATTTGTGTAGTAACTACCCCATTTGTTGTAAATGTATAAAAGCTGTGTTTTCTGTGCAATAAAGCAGTTCATATTTCACCTGAATGCTAGTCTGTCTAGTTATGTGGGTGAGCTCCAGCTAAAATCACTTTCCTGGGCTACATAGCAGCCTGTTCCAGGCAAAGGAAGGACCCTCTGGCAGAGCTACCCAGTCGGGGTAGCTGGAGTCTGCCACAGGGTGGGACACTGAGTACTGGTGCTGTCGGGCATCAGGGGTGGCTACAGGCTGTGGTCACTAGCCAGCTACATAGCTGCAGTCAGCAGGGAGGAAGCAGGGCCCGTTTGGCAGAGCTACCCAGTCGGGGTATCTGGGGTATCCATCACAACATCTTTAAAATGTTCCACTTCCTCACACGAGACACAACTAAGACTTTACTCCACTCTCTCATTATTTCCTGCCTTGACTATTGTAACTCCATCCTCTCCAGCCTCCCTAGCTGCCGTCTATCTCCCTTACAATCCATAATAAATGCCTCTGCCAGGCTAATCTTCCTTACCCGTCATTCCTCATCTGCTGCACCTCTCAGCCAGTCCCTTCACTGGCTTCCTCTAACCTCCAGAATAAAACATAAAATCCTGACTCAAACTTTTAAAGCTCTCAACCCTATATCTCCGACCTAGTCTCCAGATACTCACCCTCCTACCCCCTTCACTCTGCTCATGACCTCCTCTCCTCCTCTCTTGTTACCTCCTCACATTCCATTCTACAAGACTTCTCCAGACTGGTCCCTGTTTTGTGGAACTCTCTGCCTCTCTCTACAGGACTCTCCCTTAGTTTTCAAACGTTCAAGCACTCCTTAAAGACTTCACTGTTCAGGGATGCATATAATATACACTAACATTTTCCTATCTTAGTCCCTCTCCTCCTTTAGCTATCCCCTTGAACCCCCTTAGCATGTAAGTCTACAAACCTAGCTGCTTTGTTATTTACCTTCATGAGAGATTATTTACAACAGTGAAACTCTGGGGCCCTCGTTCCCTTTGTCTCCCATAACTGTCACCTTGCATGTTAGACCGATGTCATGTGCTGCGGAACCTGTTGGTGCTCCACAAATAACTGATAATAATAATAAATATATACGTAAAATTCTTATACAGAAAAGCATGGATATTATTACTATTTCTTATTACTAAGTTACCTTTGGGGAGGGGGCTAACAATTTTTGCACCAGGGCACTCTGTTGAGTACATATCCCTCAGCTCTATATACTCAAAATAATTTTACAGAAAAGCATGTATATTATTACTATTTCTTATTACTGAGTTACCTTCCGGGGGCAGGGGGCACCAGGGCCCTTTGCTGAGTACATATTCCTCAGATCTGTTTAATTTATCAAATGTAGTGTATGTCTAATGCGTACCCATGGGGAGAAAACTCTTTTTGTTATTTTTTTATTGTTTTGGAGAATTCTAGCAACATTCCTGTTATACAGTTCTCTTGGTATAACATAACATAGTGTAACTGTGTAAGATACCCTTTTTTGAGCCAGATACATAAAAACAGAATTAGTAAGAATAGCCTCTCGTGAAAACAGATGGCTGAATGAAAAAAATTCCTTACCTTACTCTTAGAGAAAACGGTTTACAGCCCATGTCAAAAAGTCTATATTGTGTTATGAACCACATGCATCAAATATAAGTACAGCAGTTAACTGAATAATTTGTGTTTGCAGAGTTGTTAGTTTGTGTCATAAGATGAACATTTTTATTTTGGATGGATCTGTTTTAATATATATTTATCTTAAAGCATCCTGAAATGAGTAAATGTTGGAAAGGTCAAAGGTGACACTGACATCTTATTGTCAGAAATTGACATACTGCAGACATAGCATTTAATGAAATATTTTACTGCAGTGTTGATAGTTGAGTACAATGGTATAGCACAATAGTATTAGTAGTATCAGTTAAAGGGACACTGAACCCAAATTTTTCTTTCATGATTCAGATAGAGCATGACATTTTAAGCAACTTTCTAATTTACTCCTATTATCAATTTTTCTTTGTTCTCTTGCTCTTTATTTTAAAAGCAGGAATGTAAATCTTAGCAGCCAGCCCATTTTAGGTTCAGCACCATGGATAGCTCTTGCTTATTGGAGACTTATATTTACCCACCAATAAGCAAGCATAACCCAGGTTCTCAACCAAAAATGGGCCAGCTCATATGCATCACATTCCTGCATTTTAAATAAAGATAGCAAAAGAATGAAGAAATGTTGATAATAGGAGTAAATTAGAAAGTTGCTTAAAATTGCATGCTCTTTCATCATGAAAGAAAAAATTTGGGTTTAGTGTCCCTTTAAACTTTCATTTTTTAGAGACAAGAGCAGCACGTGAGAAGTCTTGGAGGCGAGAGACAGTGGAGAGACGTAGGTCACAGGTTGATCAAAGAGGACAGGTCAGGAGTATTTAGGGATTAGAGAGGAAATATAGAGCTAGATTATGAGTGGATCGCTGTTTGTCGCTCGCGTGCTAACTCCACTAGAAGTAAGTTTTTTGCGCGCGTCAGGTAACGCTTGTATTACAAGTTGAAAGTAAAAAGTGTTCGCTCGTTCGCTAACCCGACGTGCACAAAAAGCCACACTTGTAATATCAGGACCAAGTTAACATATTCCCCCATAGAATTCAATAGAGTGCAAACAGTGGGAAAAAACCCTACTTGCGCGCAAATCCACATTTTCTCAAGTGCGCTAACCCAACATGAAAATATTACTATTTCACATTCCAATGTTCTTCACATAGAAGAATATGTTCTATTTATCTATCTATATATATATATATATATATATATATATATATATATATATATATATATATATATAAAAAATTTGATAATATATATATTTAAATATATATACCAAGCTGGGAGGAAAAAAGGCACTCACTAGACTTAAATACAAAAAAATATAATCTTTATTTAACCATGTTTTGGCGTTTGACAAAGAGGCTGAAATAGCTTTGAAGCGTTATGCCTTTTAATGTGTGCTAAATAAAGATTATATTTTTTTATATTTAAGTCCAGAGAGTGCCTTTTACCTCCCAGCTTGGTACTTATTCAAATTAAATTTGCACCCTGGAAGTTGCTCTTACGGAGGGCCTGTGCTTATCCTTTCTGGAACTGCAGACCAAAAAGGTAGTCCCAATAAATGGCTCCTTCAATCAGCTGTAAGGTATAAATCTTTTAATAAAGACCCACTTTCAAACTCCCACAATTGTGGCTCTGGGAGTATGGATAGATCACACAGATGTGACGTCTCTACTTCCTCGTTATGGAATAGTCCTCCCTTTACGAATCTCTGGTGCAGCTTCCACAATCTCTGAGCACTAAGGAGTACTCAGTCAAAAAGGCACTGGAAATATAAGAACAGAGAAGCGCCTCCTCGATTCAAGGCAAGATTAGTACAATTTTTATTAAGAGCACATAATCATATGCACTTACTTAAAAACATCTTTAAAATAAATATAGCCTGTATGTGGCTCCAGGCGGCTATCCAGGCATTCAGCCCTGCTTGCAACTTTTATTCCCCTTAATCCTCCGCTCAAGGCAAGTAATTCTTAAAAGTTCCTCTAATAAGTGGCACATCAGCTGTAGACCGACCTCGTCTACGCGTTTCTTCTGTCATATGCAGACTTTTTCAAGACATTCAGTTCGGCTATGATGAGTGTGAGGATCCCCTTCCTTACATACCTCCCGAGACTCCGCCTCTTCCTATTGCGCTGATTATTACGTAATGTGACAATAAACACGCCCACTAGCCATGGGTTGCTAGTGCGTGTTTATGTAGCTCTGTGTCATTAATTTCTTTCATAAATGAATAAGCCCATGCTTCATTTGAAGAGTCGCTATAATCGGATGAGGACATGATTGCCTAAATTTCATAACAAATCGCCCGGCTATGAATACCAATATGTATATATGTGTACTTATTTCATTAGTTGTCAACGTTAAAAGTTAAAAAGTCCATACATAAAGAATACATTATAAAATGAATAACACATGTGTTGTACAATAATTCAACATACCTACATTAATTACATTATTACATAAATTATTAATACATAAAAATCAACAAGTTTAAAACTAGCTTAAGAAATATATATCACCTTACACCTGATATATAGAGGCCCATTTATCAAGCTCTGGATGGAGCTTGAGGGCCCGTGTTTCTGGCGAGTCTTCAGACTCGCCAGAAACAGCAATTATGAAGCAGTGGTCTAAAGACCGCTGCTCCATAACCCTGTCCACCTGCTCTGAGCAGGCGGACAGGAATCGCCACAATTCAACGAGTACGATCGGGTTGATTGACACCCCCTGCTGGCGGCCGATTGGCCGCGAGTCTGCAGGGGGCGGCGTTGCACCAGCAGCTCTTGTGAGCTGCTGGTGCAATGCTGAATACGGAGAGCGTATTGCTCTCCGAATTCAGCGAGGTCTTGCGGACCTTATCCGCACTGTCGGATACATAGGCCTCATATTCTGCTTTACTAAAAATGATAATTCATATTTGTAGTTGTGATAAGCCAACTATATATATATATATATATATATATATATATATATACATATATATATATATACTGTGTATATATATATATATATATGTCTGTAAATACATAAATACATATGTATGCACACACACATATATATATTTATATTTATTTAGACATGTATATGTATGTATGTCTATGTTAAAGCCCTTTGCCTGCCTTTTTTTCTAACACCTGAGACCTCAAATCTTTGAGCCCTTATAAAATTTGTGTGCATTTTGTAATCATTTTTATTAGATAGTGTTATTATGAGTGTAACTGTACTTTTGAATGTGTTTTGTGACACTAGTTTGTTTCGCGTAATCAGAGCTCTGAGGTTACGGTAATCATTCTAGTATAAATCACAATTGCACTTGCACATTTACTTTCAACTTGTAATACGAGCGCCCCTTCCGACACGCGCAAACAGCCGCAATAAAGCCAATATCACTTGCGCATAACTGTTAGCGTGCCACTTGTAATCTGGCCCATAATAGGTAGTGAGGCTGTTGAGTATAGGTTAGGGTTAATACTTTGAATAGTATTCTAGAGTGTATGGGTAGCCAGTATAGATACTGGCAGAGCTGAGCAATTGATGTAGATAGGTGGATGATAGATTGGAGGGGGGAGAGGTTGTGTTTGGGAAGGCCATAAGAAGTATTTGCAGTAGTCAGTGCATGACAAAATGAGGGAATTAATTAGTATTTTTGCAGTTTCTTGAGTAATTAAGGGTTGAATTCTGTATATGTTGTGTAGGTGTATACGGCAGGATTTAGTTAGAGCTTGAATATATAAAGTGAATGTGAGTTTATATCAGCCGTATTGAATCAGTCCAGGATTAGACCCAACTGCTAGCGTGAAAATATAAACACACGCTAGCACACTGAGAAGAAACCAGGGCGTGACCCACTCAGGAACAATGTCCCTTTAATCTGGTATAGGACTGAGGTAGCAGAGTGGGCTGGCAAAGCAATTATCAATGTCCCTTTAATTAGGTTTAAGGATGAGGCAGCAGAGTGGTCAGACAAAACAGTGGTCAATGTCCCTTTAATCAGATACAAGGATGAGGCAACAGAGGGGTCAGACAAAGCAATGGTCAAAGTCCCTTTAATCAGATACAAGGATGAGGCAGCAGAGTGGTCAGGCAAAGCAATGGTTAATGTCCCTTTAATCAGATACAAGGATGAGACAGCAGAGTGGTCAGGCAAAGCAATGGTCAAAGTCCCTTTAATCAGGCAGAAGGATGAGGCAGCCGAGTGGTCAGACAAAGCAATGGTCAAAGTCCCTTTAATCAGGCAGAAGGATGAGGCAGCAGAGTGGTCAGACAAAGCAATGGTC
Organism: Bombina bombina; assembly: GCF_027579735.1. Classification (NCBI taxonomy): domain Eukaryota; kingdom Metazoa; phylum Chordata; class Amphibia; order Anura; family Bombinatoridae; genus Bombina; species Bombina bombina. The sequence goes on from NC_069504.1 coordinate 803,335,849, forward strand.
AAAGTCCCTTAAAACAGGTATCGTACTCACAGGCCAGGAATGAAGAATCAACAAACGGGCACCGGAGCGAAGTCCCGCCAGGGCTTTTAAAGCCTAGAGACGTGTGGGGGCGGAAACAGGAAGGACTCGTCACATTGCTAGGCAACGTGAAGTGAAGAGCAGAGAGAGAGATCCAGGAGCCGCGGCGACATGGCAAAGATCGGATCGGCTCTGACAGTTTAGAGTCAAGTGTAACCCCAAGGGGTGAGGTGTTGAGAAAAGAGTCTCCGAATCTAAGAGAAATGTCAGATGTTGGATGTCTTGGAGAAGGGGAATAAGAAGTAGCTCAGTTTTAGGCAGATTGAGTTGGAGGTAGTGTGAGGACATCCAAGAGGAAATTGCGGAGAGACAGTTGCTAATCTCTTTGAGTAAAAAGGGAGAGATATCAGGAGAGGAAAGATAGATTTGAGTGTCATCAGTAAAAAAAAGTGGTACTGGAAGGAAGATATAAGTATTCCAAGGGAGGATGTTTAGATAAAAAAAAGTAGGGGGCCCAAGACAGAGCCTTGTGGTTCTCCTACTGAGAGAGGCAAAGGATTAGATGATACTGAAACTGTAAACGAGCGGTCTAAGAGATAGGAAGCAAACCAGGAGAGGGCTACAGCGGATCATGTTCACCCAACACTTGATAAATCTACCCCATTAACATATAAATACATATGTACTTATATAAAGACATATATACAAGTGCAGTGCATTGGAGCCCTTTTCAGTTAAGCAGATTAAAACATGATAAAGCATATCTATGCAATATTCATATTTAATAAAGGTTTTAACTATGTATTTACTGTAAATATTTCACATTCCAATGTTCTGCACATAGCAGAATATGTTATATGTATTTCTAAGTAGATATTCATATATATATATATATATATATATATATATATATATATATATATATATATATATATATATATATATATATATATAATCTGGACAAGGATAAGCACTCACTGGATTTAAACACAACAAATTGTTTATTCGGCAGTGACGTTTCGGGGCATTCACCCCTTCCTCAGGTCTGAGGAAGGGGTGAATGACCCGAAACGTCACTGCCGAATAAACAATTTGTTGTGTTTAAATCCAGTGAGTGCTTATCCTTGTCCAGATTGAATTATTTTGTTAAGCACCCTGGTCTGTGTTTGGGTTGGCAAGTGAGAGTGCACTTATTTGAAGTCTATATATATATATATATATATATATATATATATAAAAACCCATCAGTTACACAGTGTTACCCTCCAATGGTCATCCGCCTGGGTGCCAACATGTAATCAATAATCCAAAAGTAATGGTCGCACTCTCAGGTCTTTTAGTGACGTTTCGGGGCATTCACCCCTTCCTCAGGTCTGAGGAAGGGGTGAATGACCCGAAACGTCACTGCCGAATAAACAATTTGTTGTGTTTAAATCCAGTGAGTGCTTATCCTTGTCCAGATTGAATTATTTTGTTAAGCACCCTGGTCTGTGTTTGGGTTGGCAAGTGAGAGTGCACTTATTTGAAGTCTATATATATATATATATATATATATATATAAAAACCCATCAGTTACACAGTGTTACCCTCCAATGGTCATCCGCCTGGGTGCCAACATGTAATCAATAATCCAAAAGTAATGGTCGCACTCTCAGGTCTTTTAGTGAAAAAACGTAGTAAATTTTAATGAAACGTTTTCGGGGTAATCTACCCCATCATCAGCATAAACATACAGTGCATCAAACAAACTTAAATAGAAGCATGTTGCTCATTAACCAAATCAAAAATAAATCAAAAATACCTGTGTGTGTGTATTTCTCAGTGTGGTGACGCCAAACAGTGTGTGTGTGGACCGCATATTTTGCGTTCCACTGTGAGGACCGGAAGTGTAAAGTGTAATATTATATCCGGTATCCTCGATTTTATAAAAGACTTATAGTGTTATTGTATACATACAAGAATACTGTGTTACTTATTTTAAGCTACTAAATGTGTGATAATGTTTCAATCTCTGTGTCGTTATTGACAGTGTATCACACTCTAAGTGTATTGTAGCATTTGCGTACATTTATTTAGCCAGTGCCTTATACACTGCTCCTAAGCTCATATATACATATGTACATTACTTCCTGTTATCTAAATTACATCTCCCTTACTCGCGTGTTACTGCTGCCTGCTGCGATGATCTGCGTGACAGGTTCGATAGAACTTACTGTCATATTATAGTTGTCATAGTAACCATTTGTTGTGCCAGTTCTACTTAGGCGGATTGATCTATTGGTTTACCTGTCTCAGATTACACGTTATCCTATAGCCGGTACATATTGCCTTCATGTCTCACTATTAACCTGGTTTTCATACATCTACATATCTCTTATGCCTGTCCTAGAGTGTGTTAGTTAAAGGCATATATAGGGGCTGAACAGTATTCTCTGGCTCTTATTGTATATAGTATCTGTATATTATCTCGAGTATGGTACATGTATTTCTAAAGCTGGCTTTGTGGATTATGTGGTAGGTCCCCACCACTGGACCTAGATAACAGAAAAATAAAAGCATCAAACCATCTAACATGGATAGAAGATACAAAAATACAAAAATAACTAGTAAATAAATAAATAAACAGCAGCCTCTTTGTTGCTGCTGCATTGCACACTTAACTTTAGTAATGTATAGTTGGTTTTGATCTTGTTGTAAATTATACTGTATCTATCTCTCTTGTGTCTGTATACACTTTACATCTAATACACACATCTTAGCTCTCTTAATGTATAATAAAGAAAGCTATTGTTGCCTTATAAGTCCATATAGTTGCTCCGTGTCATATTGCTTATATAGTGATGTCCATCCTTAATGCAACTTTTGGTTTCATCGTAGTTAGACAATCCTAGTACAGTGTCCCTATTTCATGATGTAGGCACAACCTGACCCTAGGGTGTATGGGGTATCATCCTTAGTTCCATGGTTGATGTCATCTCTTGTCATGGTTATATGCCCATGGTTCCTCGGCCTATGGCTTTTCTGATGTTCCTATCGGTTATTCTCCGCACCTTGAGATTGTCACCTTAGATTGGTGTTAATGGATGATCTCTATGTGATTGCCATGGATGTAAAGAAAGCTCAGTGTTTTAAGACTACATGAGAACTTGTTGGCTATAGGCATTAATATACCGAGTATTATTGCATTGGAGGAATCATTACCATGGCTCCCCCAACACCAGATAGTGCACCCTGCACTGCGTGGTCTACCCCCCAAGAGGCCTGACCCTCAGTACATTGTCACCAATTACTCAAGGTGTATTTGCCATGGCCCAGTATGTATCTCAGCTTAAATGAGCGTTTTAAAATCTGGGGGTGAGTTTAACCCTCCTGGGGCTACCGTGCCCAATCTATAAATCCATTCAGCTTCTCTTCTAAGCAGGGCCTTGTTTCTGTCCCCACCCCTATCGAGGGGGGGGATATGGTCAATCAGGATATATCTGATGGTGGACACCTGGTGTCCCATGTTGGCACAATGTCTGGCCACTGGTTGATCCGATCCTCCTTGTTCTAATGCCAATCGTATTGCCCGTCTGTGGTTAGCCATCCTATCGCGGAGTGTTCCGCTCGTCTTGCCCACATAGAACCGGGCACATGGACAGAGTAATAGGTAGACTACAAATGTTGTAGTACAGGATATTGAGTGCTTGATCTTAAATACTTTATTCGTATGAGGATGGTGAAAGGTTTTAGTTGTTATGAGTCCATTACATGTTGTGCACCCTAGGCATCTGTATGAGCCTTTGATGTTAGTATGGGCAGTATCCATGTAGCTTGATTTAGGGTCTGTGCGTACCAAGCTGTCCTTGAGGTTACTTCCCCTCCGGTATGCTACCATTGGTGTCAGGTTGTGCGTGAAGGTCAATTTAGGGTCAGACTGTACTATTGGCCAGTGATCTCTTAATATGTTACCAGCTTGTGTGGTGTTTGGTGAAAACGTTGTTGCCATTATCAATTTATTCAGCTTCTCTGTCAGATTCCCCTTATATATCAGACTGTCCTGTGTGTGTGGAAGGACTTCTCTTAGGGTACTATCAAGTATCTGTTGCTTGTATCCCCGCTGTAAGAATTTGTCCCGCATGAGCTGTAGCTGTGAGACCCCTGTGGCTCTGTTTGAATTATTGCGCATTACTCTAGTCATCTGTGATTTGACTATCCCTTTTAATAGGGCTGGGGGGTGACAGCTTGTTGCACTTAAAATGGAATTTTTATCAGTAGGCTTACTGTAGAGTGTGGTGCCTAGGGAATTTCCATCTATGTAAATAGTGAGGTCTAGGAACTGTATCTCCTTATGGTGGTGCGTGATCTTGAATCTCACTGGTGTAGGGGTATTGTTCCATTTCATAAACCATTCTAGCAGCGCCTGTTGTCCGCCACGCCACACCATGAACACGTCATCGATGTATCTTGCGTAGTAAACAACCTGCGATGTGTCAGTGCTCCATAGGAATTGGTTCTCAAATTGAGACATATATATGTTGGCGTACGATGGGGCCATATTAGACCCCATCGCAGTGCCTGTGAGTTGCAAATAGAAAGTTGTCTCAAAGCGAAAGTAGTTCCTAGTGAGGCAGTATTCCATTAGTGTCAACAAGTAGTCAATAGGCGGTCCCTCATATAGTGTACTGTCTATGAGGTGTTGTTTAGTAGCCAAGAGTCCTGTATCGTGTGGGATGATAGTGTAGAGACTGTTGACATCCAGGGTGACCAGGATGTCCCCAGTCTCCACACGCACATCCCTCATCTTTCTAATAAGGTCATTGGTGTCTGAAATGAATGATCTGACAGTCTTGACAATGGGTTGAAGAAATATGTCTATTACCTGTGCCACTGGCTGTGTGAGTGATTGTACCGCGGAGACTATGGGCCGCCCTGGTGGGTGGTGTAGGGTTTTGTGTATTTTTGGGGTGGTGTATAGTATTGGGATTCTTGGATGTGTTGTAGTGCAGTATTCAAAGAGTTGTTCCGTTAGGTATCCTTGTTCAAATCCTAATTTAAGGATACTATCCAGTTCTTGCTTGTATTTGACCGTAGGGTCACCTAGTAGCTTACTATAGGTGTTGTTGTCAGTCAATTGCATAAGTATGTCCTCTTTATAATCCTCATAATTCATTAGGACTATTGCCCCACCTTTGTCCGCAGGGCGGATGACCAGAGCATGGTCATTTTGTAAAGTTTTAATAGCTGCTCTTTCTGTGTCTGTGAGGTTGTGTCTCCATTTATTGGACTTGCTCTGTGTTTCCATATCCTGTGCTACTAGCCTCATAAAGGTCTTGGTGCTAGCACTACTGTTTGTTGGCTCAAATGTACTGGGCTTTTTGCACTTATGGATAGGATCAGTAAGTTCTGGTCTAATTGGGGCGTTTTGAAAGTATTCTTTAATTTTCATTGTACGGTTTAACTTATACAAGTCTAGTTTAAGGTCCATTTCATTGGTCGTGTGACTAGGTATGAATGATAGACCTTTATTCAGCATGGAACTCTCTGCTGCTGTGAGAGCATGCCTACTAAGATTGATCACTATGTCCTCTGTCTGTTGCGGCGTGTGGGTCTGTGTCTGCCCCCTTGCCCTCCTGATGTGTGGTCTAGAATGCCTCCCCCTCCTCTGCGTGACCTCGTGGTAACCCCTAAAAAATGATGGTCTGGGGTGGATTGTCATTCATCTGAAACAGACACTAGCACTACAAGACATACACCCACATCACCAAATACATACCAGACGCAACCCCCATATCACCCCCCATACACACATAGGGGACAATCCACCCCAGACCATCATTTTTTAGGGGTTACCACGAGGTCACGCAGAGGAGGGGGAGGCATTCTAGACCACACATCAGGAGGGCAAGGGGGCAGACACAGACCCACACGCCGCAACAGACAGAGGACATAGTGATCAATCTTAGTAGGCATGCTCTCACAGCAGCAGAGAGTTCCATGCTGAATAAAGGTCTATCATTCATACCTAGTCACACGACCAATGAAATGGACCTTAAACTAGACTTGTATAAGTTAAACCGTACAATGAAAATTAAAGAATACTTTCAAAACGCCCCAATTAGACCAGAACTTACTGATCCTATCCATAAGTGCAAAAAGCCCAGTACATTTGAGCCAACAAACAGTAGTGCTAGCACCAAGACCTTTATGAGGCTAGTAGCACAGGATATGGAAACACAGAGCAAGTCCAATAAATGGAGACACAACCTCACAGACACAGAAAGAGCAGCTATTAAAACTTTACAAAATGACCATGCTCTGGTCATCCGCCCTGCGGACAAAGGTGGGGCAATAGTCCTAATGAATTATGAGGATTATAAAGAGGACATACTTATGCAATTGACTGACAACAACACCTATAGTAAGCTACTAGGTGACCCTACGGTCAAATACAAGCAAGAACTGGATAGTATCCTTAAATTAGGATTTGAACAAGGATACCTAACGGAACAACTCTTTGAATACTGCACTACAACACATCCAAGAATCCCAATACTATACACCACCCCAAAAATACACAAAACCCTACACCACCCACCAGGGCGGCCCATAGTCTCCGCGGTACAATCACTCACACAGCCAGTGGCACAGGTAATAGACATATTTCTTCAACCCATTGTCAAGACTGTCAGATCATTCATTTCAGACACCAATGACCTTATTAGAAAGATGAGGGATGTGCGTGTGGAGACTGGGGACATCCTGGTCACCCTGGATGTCAACAGTCTCTACACTATCATCCCACACGATACAGGACTCTTGGCTACTAAACAACACCTCATAGACAGTACACTATATGAGGGACCGCCTATTGACTACTTGTTGACACTAATGGAATACTGCCTCACTAGGAACTACTTTCGCTTTGAGACAACTTTCTATTTGCAACTCACAGGCACTGCGATGGGGTCTAATATGGCCCCATCGTACGCCAACATATATATGTCTCAATTTGAGAACCAATTCCTATGGAGCACTGACACATCGCAGGTTGTTTACTACGCAAGATACATCGATGACGTGTTCATGGTGTGGCGTGGCGGACAACAGGCGCTGCTAGAATGGTTTATGAAATGGAACAATACCCCTACACCAGTGAGATTCAAGATCACGCACCACCATAAGGAGATACAGTTCCTAGACCTCACTATTTACATAGATGGAAATTCCCTAGGCACCACACTCTACAGTAAGCCTACTGATAAAAATTCCATTTTAAGTGCAACAAGCTGTCACCCCCCAGCCCTATTAAAAGGGATAGTCAAATCACAGATGACTAGAGTAATGCGCAATAATTCAAACAGAGCCACAGGGGTCTCACAGCTACAGCTCATGCGGGACAAATTCTTACAGCGGGGATACAAGCAACAGATACTTGATAGTACCCTAAGAGAAGTCCTTCCACACACACAGGACAGTCTGATATATAAGGGGAATCTGACAGAGAAGCTGAATAAATTGATAATGGCAACAACGTTTTCACCAAACACCACACAAGCTGGTAACATATTAAGAGATCACTGGCCAATAGTACAGTCTGACCCTAAATTGACCTTCACGCACAACCTGACACCAATGGTAGCATACCGGAGGGGAAGTAACCTCAAGGACAGCTTGGTACGCACAGACCCTAAATCAAGCTACATGGATACTGCCCATACTAACATCAAAGGCTCATACAGATGCCTAGGGTGCACAACATGTAATGGACTCATAACAACTAAAACCTTTCACCATCCTCATACGAATAAAGTATTTAAGATCAAGCACTCAATATCCTGTACTACAACATTTGTAGTCTACCTATTACTCTGTCCATGTGCCCGGTTCTATGTGGGCAAGACGAGCGGAACACTCCGCGATAGGATGGCTAACCACAGACGGGCAATACGATTGGCATTAGAACAAGGAGGATCGGATCAACCAGTGGCCAGACATTGTGCCAACATGGGACACCAGGTGTCCACCATCAGATATATCCTGATTGACCATATCCCCCCCCTCGATAGGGGTGGGGACAGAAACAAGGCCCTGCTTAGAAGAGAAGCTGAATGGATTTATAGATTGGGCACGGTAGCCCCAGGAGGGTTAAACTCACCCCCAGATTTTAAAACGCTCATTTAAGCTGAGATACATACTGGGCCATGGCAAATACACCTTGAGTAATTGGTGACAATGTACTGAGGGTCAGGCCTCTTGGGGGGTAGACCACGCAGTGCAGGGTGCACTATCTGGTGTTGGGGGAGCCATGGTAATGATTCCTCCAATGCAATAATACTCGGTATATTAATGCCTATAGCCAACAAGTTCTCATGTAGTCTTAAAACACTGAGCTTTCTTTACATCCATGGCAATCACATAGAGATCATCCATTAACACCAATCTAAGGTGACAATCTCAAGGTGCGGAGAATAACCGATAGGAACATCAGAAAAGCCATAGGCCGAGGAACCATGGGCATATAACCATGACAAGAGATGACATCAACCATGGAACTAAGGATGATACCCCATACACCCTAGGGTCAGGTTGTGCCTACATCATGAAATAGGGACACTGTACTAGGATTGTCTAACTACGATGAAACCAAAAGTTGCATTAAGGATGGACATCACTATATAAGCAATATGACACGGAGCAACTATATGGACTTATAAGGCAACAATAGCTTTCTTTATTATACATTAAGAGAGCTAAGATGTGTGTATTAGATGTAAAGTGTATACAGACACAAGAGAGATAGATACAGTATAATTTACAACAAGATCAAAACCAACTATACATTACTAAAGTTAAGTGTGCAATGCAGCAGCAACAAAGAGGCTGCTGTTTATTTATTTATTTACTAGTTATTTTTGTATTTTTGTATCTTCTATCCATGTTAGATGGTTTGATGCTTTTATTTTTCTGTTATCTAGGTCCAGTGGTGGGGACCTACCACATAATCCACAAAGCCAGCTTTAGAAATACATGTACCATACTCGAGATAATATACAGATACTATATACAATAAGAGCCAGAGAATACTGTTCAGCCCCTATATATGCCTTTAACTAACACACTCTAGGACAGGCATAAGAGATATGTAGATGTATGAAAACCAGGTTAATAGTGAGACATGAAGGCAATATGTACCGGCTATAGGATAACGTGTAATCTGAGACAGGTAAACCAATAGATCAATCCGCCTAAGTAGAACTGGCACAACAAATGGTTACTATGACAACTATAATATGACAGTAAGTTCTATCGAACCTGTCACGCAGATCATCGCAGCAGGCAGCAGTAACACGCGAGTAAGGGAGATGTAATTTAGATAACAGGAAGTAATGTACATATGTATATATGAGCTTAGGAGCAGTGTATAAGGCACTGGCTAAATAAATGTACGCAAATGCTACAATACACTTAGAGTGTGATACACTGTCAATAACGACACAGAGATTGAAACATTATCACACATTTAGTAGCTTAAAATAAGTAACACAGTATTCTTGTATGTATACAATAACACTATAAGTCTTTTATAAAATCGAGGATACCGGATATAATATTACACTTTACACTTCCGGTCCTCACAGTGGAACGCAAAATATGCGGTCCACACACACACTGTTTGGCGTCACCACACTGAGAAATACACACACACAGGTATTTTTGATTTATTTTTGATTTGGTTAATGAGCAACATGCTTCTATTTAAGTTTGTTTGATGCACTGTATGTTTATGCTGATGATGGGGTAGATTACCCCGAAAACGTTTCATTAAAATTTACTACGTTTTTTCACTAAAAGACCTGAGAGTGCGACCATTACTTTTGGATTATATATATATATATATATCAGGGATGTGCAGTCATAGGAGGCAGGGGAGGCACTGCTTCCCCTGCCATATGGGGCCAAAGTTTAGTTCAATTTTAATTAAGAAAAAATTGTTAAAAAAAACAAAAAAAATTATTTTTTTCCACCCATGTAATGCTATGGAGAGGCATCATACAGGATTGAATCTCTCCATACCAAAACATGGTAACATTTCTTCAATAGCAGCAGTGCCACCCACTGGTGGTAACTTAAAACTACCTGAAGCAAAAATAATGACCAATAGGAGGCATCCCTTATGATGCCTCTTAGGGAGAGAGCCAGTCAGAGAAGTAAAACTCTTCTTGGCATTATTAGTTATGCAGGATGCAGGGCTGGCCCTGTCTGATGTTCACTGACTTCCTGTTACTGTGATCCAGTCTGGGACCCTCCCACTAGCACAGGCTTCACTAGAAACAAGAGGGGAGAATAAGGACTGCAGGAAGAAGTGCACAGTAAGGGATAAGGTTTATAGCTTTCCTCATTCTGTTAAATGATATTGTTAATATTAATGCTTTTATTGTGATCTGTAAGCTTTCTACTTATTAACAATGTTGACTGTTGTGACTGAAGAGTGCTGGTAATGATAATAGCTTCCCACATTTTGCTGGCAGTTTATTTTAACTTTTTTATTGTGAATATTTGTTTTTAATGTGATCTGGCAATTTGCTGCTTTTTAACCAGTTAACAACATTGACTGCAGAGCCTGCTTTATTACTACAGCTCTCAGTATTGTGTTGTCACTAGCTGGTGCCCGTGTGCAAAAAATGAAAAGCTAGTGCCTTTTTTTATGCAGGAACCTCTTCTGGTCTGTATAATAAATGATGCTTTATTACTACAGCTCTCAGTATTGTGTTGTCACTAGCTGGTGCCCTTGTGCAAAAAAGGAAAAGCTAGTGCCTTTTTTATGCATGAACCTCTTCTGGTCTGTATAATAAATGATGCTTTATTACTACAGCTCTCAGTAAGTATTGTGTTGTCACTAGCTGGTGCCCTTGTGCAAAAAAGGAAAAGCTAGTGCCTTTTTTATGCAGGAACCTCTCCTGGTCTGTATAATAAATGATGCTTTATTACTACAGCTCTCAGTATTGTGTTGTCACTAGCTGGTGCCCTTGTGCAAAAAAGGAAAAGCTAGTGCCTTTTTTATGCAGGAACCTCTCCTGGTCTGTATAATAAATGATGCTTTATTACTACAGCTCTCAGTAAGTATTGTGTTGTCACTAGCTAGTGCCCTTGTGCAAAAAAGGAAAAGCTAGTGCCTTTTTTATGCAGGAACCTCTCCTGGTCTGTATAATAAATGATGCTTTATTACTACAGCTCTCAGTAAGTATTGTGTTGTCACTAGCTAGTGCCCTTGTGCAAAAAAGGAAAAGCTAGTGCCTTTTTTATGCAGGAACCTCTCCTGGTCTGTATAATAAATGATGCTTTATTACTACAGCTCTCAGTAAGTATTGTGTTGTCACTAGCTGGTGCCATTGTGCAAAAAAGTAAATGATAGTGCCTTTTTTATGCTGGAACCTCTTCTGGTCTGTATAATAAACAATGTACTTTCCCTCCTGTAAAACAGTCAATGCTGAGTACACTCCTATGTCACCCAAGATATAAGGTGAGATCTACTGGGTCCAGACACTTCTGAGTATCTTAGTTATGTGCACTGAAAACTAAAGAGAACAAAACTGTGCTGATTTTGTTTCTATGTATGTGGATTAGATAGACTGATTGATTTATGGTCAGTACTTCACTCTGTCATCCTAATGTTGTTTTCCTTCAATAAATACACTTTTTTTTTACTGTAGTTTCCCATGCTTTTGGGTTTTCCTGTTTATAACACCTCACTTTTTATTGTCTTTCTGTAATATGATGATCTGTCTGTCATTTATTAAAAAGCATAGTTTTTATATTTTTAGTATTAAAAAATTATTTTATATGATATATTATTATTAGTGGTTTTCATATTAAATCCACAAGTGAGCTGTGATATCTCTCAGTGAATGTATGGGGACAGGGAGTCTTGCATCTTGCCTGGTATATTGTGGCATTTAGCTGGCATTCATGTGAGTAGGGGAACTGATTGGCAGATTTAATATGGTATATGATGATGAGTGGCATAAATGAGGGAAGGGAGTCATGTGGCAGAAAACTGTAATAAGTGGTTGTAAAAGGCCCTTAATCTTAAACAAGTGTAGTGTATTACTGGCCCACAGTAAGTAGGAGCAGGGGGGCACTCCATCTTGTCAAGTACAACTGGCATATAATATTAATAAAACATTTTATTAAACTATTATATATTTAACTCATGTAAAAGTCACGTGGAAGTGTGTATGTGTGTGTATCTGAGTGTGTGTGTGCTTGTCTTTATATATTTGTGGATTAGCCAGCCTCTTAGTGTGTATTCCTGTGGGTGCTTGTGTATGTGTGAGTGATGATGTATGTGGCTTCTTGTCTGTGCTTTTTGGGTGCCTGTTTGTGTGCATGTGGTGCCTGGTTTTGTGTATGTTGGTTCCTATGTGTATATGATATCTGATGGTGCTTGCGTGTCTGTGCGTGTGTCTGTGTCTGTCTGTGTGAGTCTTCTTGTAAATCTGACTGTATATTTCTGTGTGTGATTCTGTATGTGTCTGTTTCTGTGTGTGTCACTGTGTGTGTCTGTATGTGTTAGTGCCTCTGTATGTCCTAGTGTGTTTCTGTGTGTATGTGAATCTATGTTTGTGAGTGTGTTTCTATGTATGTGTGGGGGCCCTGATTAATGGTTTTGTAAGGGCTGCACAAGGATGTCAGTAGTATGTTAGGACTGTACATGGATGTCAGCAGTTTTCTGGAAATGTACATGGTGTCAGCAGTATGCTAGGGTTATACATTGATGTTAAAAAAAAAAAATATATATGTTTTTTTCCATTGAAATTCTGTTTTTAGAGCCTTATTTCTATCATTTCTTAGGTGCTTTACTTCCCTTGTAATTTAACTATTAGATATAGAATTTCATAGTGGGCAGGGTTTTAGTACTTGGGCCACTGAATTGTACTTGCCCCTTGGTTCCAAAATTGCCAGTCATCCCCTGCATTTTTATGCATTAGTTGCATTAGGGAGTTTCTGGTTTTAACATGTGGTCAGATTGTTTGGAAGCCTTGTTTGTGTGCTTGCAAGTATTATATCCTGCCTGGGTCAGAATTCAGTCTACACCAAAATCGCTATTATTTAAAAAGATAGATAACGCCTTTATTACCCATTCCCAAGCTTTGCACAATTAACATTGTTAGATTAATATACTTTATAACCGTTTAATCTCTAAATTTCTGACTGTTTAAGCCAATACAGACAGCCTCTTATCACATGCTTTTTTTATTAGCTTTTTTACAACAAGAGACTGCTAATTTATGTGTGTCATATAGATAACATTGTGCTCTCTCCTGTGGGGTTGTGCAGGACACAGCACTAACTGGCTAAAATGCAAGTCAATAGATAATAAATAAATAGCCCTGAGATAAGGGGACTGTCTGCAGAGGCTTAAATACAAGATATTAGATACTATTCTAATCGTCATTGTGTAACCGGCTAATTTAATCGTAAATTTAAGTTACCTCTATTAGGTTCATATATGTGCTTCTCAGGCCTATCATAGCCACTGCCTCACTAGCCTCTGAGCTCACTGCACGTCACTGATATATATATATATATATATATATATATATATATATATATATAATCTGGACAAGGATAAGCACTCACTGGATTTAAACACAACAAATTGTTTATTCGGCAGTGACGTTTCGGGGCATTCACCCCTTCCTCAGGTCTGAGGAAGGGGTGAATGACCCGAAACGTCACTGCCGAATAAACAATTTGTTGTGTTTAAATCCAGTGAGTGCTTATCCTTGTCCAGATTGAATTATTTTGTTAAACACCCTGGTCTGTGTTTGGGTTGGCAAGTGAGAGTGCACTTATTTGAAGTCTATATATATATATATATATATATATATATATATATAGGTATGGATATCTTTTGTACCAAAATACCATCAGATATATGTAGAAATATGTATATATAAATAAATAGAACATATTCTGTTATTTGAATAACATTGGAATGTGAAATGAGAATATGAAATTGGTTTTGCGCGAGAGTGTGGTGTTTTTTTTCTCCATTGACTTCTATGGGGGAATACATGAACGTGCACAAGATATTCTAACTTCAGCTTTTTGCGCTTGTCAGGTAAGTGCAAGAGTGAAAACTGTTTACTTTCCACTTGTAATATGAGTGCAACCCAACTAGCTTACTTCTAGGGCAATTAATGATCAAGCTGAAGCGTTACTTTGCACTCCACTCAATATCTGGCCCAAAATAAATAAAAATGGGAAAAATACACCATCTATGAACTAGTCCATGCAGGGGCGGAACTACCATTGGTGCAGAAGGTGCAATTGCATCAGGATTCAAGTTCTGGGTACAGGGGCATAGCAGCCAGTCTATACATAAGTTTAATCATCATTATACTGTTCAGTATACTCCTCAGTGTATAGAAACTCATATCATTATACAGTGCCACATGCTCACTATTAATATATAGATATTACGTCATTATACTGAGCAGCATACTTATCAGTGTATACTCACATCATTATACAGTGTAGCATTTACACTATTAATGTAAAGATATTCAGTCATATATATACAGCACAGCATATTCAACAGAGTATACATACTTATATGTATACACAGCAGTGTACTCATCAGGGTATAGTGTATAGTAATTCACATCATTATACAGAGAAGCATGTTCACTACCAGCGCATAAATACTCAGTATCATTATAAAGTGCAGCATGCTTTTTATCAGTGTGTATGTATGTGTATGTATATATATATATATATATATATATATATATATATACAGTATATATATATATATATATATAATAAACATATACTCAAAATCATTATACAGAGAAGCATGTATCTTGTTACTATTGCTTATTACTAAGTTAACTTTGGGGGGGCCCAAAATCATTTTTTCACCAGGGTCGTCTGTTGAGAAGGTCCGCTACTGAGTCCATTCTAACATATGTGAAAGAAAGCTTTGAATGATAAAAAATAAATAAAAACGAGCCTCCTTAGATTTTAAATAGCGGGACTGAAATCTTTCTGAATTCTGTATGCTTGTCTGAGGTTTAGGTGAAAATTCCCAAATAAGTCCATGGAATACCCCAGTCACCCCCTTGCCTAGTCTGCAAGGTTTCTGAGATGCTACTATCCAGCAAAACTACTTTTCTATAACGCATGCAAACATTCTACACTTACAGACATTTACATTAAAAGGACAGTAAAGTCAAAATGAAATGTTCTTGATTCAGATAGAGCATGCAATTTTATGAAAATTCCAGTTAATTTTTTCATCAAATTTATTTTATACTCTTCTTTTGTTGAAGTGTAAAGCTAGATAGGCTCATAGGACCTCAGGAACATACATGTCTTTAGCACTCTACGGCAGCAGTGTTTGCAACAATGTATAAAAACTCTACAAACAGTGCTGCCATACACCTAGATTACGAGTCTTGCGTTAGCCTTAAAAAACAGCGTTGAGGGGTCCAAACGCTGCTTTTTAACGCCCGCTCGTATTACGAGTCAGGCAGGAGAGGGTCTACCGCTCACTTTTTTTCCACGATTTTAGCTTACCGCAAATCCCCTTACGTCAATTGCGTATCCTATATTTTTAATGGGATTTGCCTAACGCCGATATTACGATCGCCTGAAAAAGTGAGCGGTAGATCCTCTTCTGGCAAGACTCCTACCGCATATAAAAGTCAGCAATTAAGAGTTCTATGGGCTAACGCCGTAACATAAAACTCTTACCTAAAGTGCTAAAAAGTACACTAACACCCATAAACTACCTATTAACCGCTAAACTGAGGCCCCCCCCCCACATCGGAAACACTTAACTAAAATGTCTAACCCCTAATCTGCCGACCGGACATCGCCACCACTTTAATAAATGTATTAACCCCTAAACCGCCGCACTCCCGCCTCGCAAACACTAGTTAAATTTTATTAACCCCAAATCTGCCGTCCCTAACAGCGCCGACACCTACCTACATTTATTAACCCCTAATCTGCCGTCCCTAACATCGCCAACACCTACCTACATTTATTAACCCCTAATCTGCCGACCCCAACGTAGCCGCAACTATATTAAATTTATTAACCCCTAAATCTAAATCTAACCCTAGCCCTAACCCCCCCAACTTAAATATAATTTAAATAAAATTTAATTAAATTACTACAATTAAATAAATTAATCCTATTTAAAACTAAATACTTACCTATAAAATAAACCCTAAGCTAGCTACAATATAACTAATAGTTACATTGTAGCTAGCTTAGGATTTATATTTATTTTACAGGCAACTTTGTATTTATTTTAACTAGGTACAATAGTTATTAAATAGTTATTAACTATTTAATAACGTCCTAGTTAAAATAAATACAAATTTACCTGTAAAATAAACCCTAACCTAAGTTACAATTACACCTAACACTACACTATAATTAAACTAATTACCTAAACTACCTACAATTAATTACAATTAAATTAAATAAACTAAATTATGAAAAAAAAAACACTAAATTACAGAAAATTAAAAAAGAATTACAAGAATTTTAAACTAATTGCACCTAATCTAATCCCCCTAATAAAATAAAAAAGCCCCTCAAAATAATAAAATTCCCTACCCTATACTAAATTACAAATAGCCCTTAAAAGGGCCTTTTGCAGGGCATTGCCCCAAAGTAATCAGCTCTTTCACCTCTTACCCCCCAACATTAAAACCCACCACCCACGCACCCAACCGTACTCTAAAACCCACCCAATCCCCCATTAAAAAAACCTAACACTACCCCCTTGAAGATCACCCTACCTTGAGCCGTCTTCACCCAGCCGGGCACAAGTGGACGTCCAGAGGGTCCGAAGTCTTCATCCTATCCGGCCAGAAGAGGACATCCAGACCGGCAGAAGGCTTCATCCAGAAGGCATCTTCTATCTTCATCCGTCCGGAGAGGAGCGGGTCCATCTTCAAGACATCCGACGCGGAGCATCCTCTTCATCTGACGGCCGACGACTGAATGACTGGTCCTTTAAGTGACATCATCCAAGATGGTGTCCCTTGAATTCCGATTGGCTAATAGAATCCTATCAACCAATCAGAATTAAGGTAGGAAAAATCCTATTGGCTGATGCAATCAGCCAATAGGATTGAAGTTCAATCCAATTGGCTGATCCAAACAGCCAATAGGATTGAGCTCGCATTCTATTGGCTGTTCCAATCAGCCAATAGAATGCAAGGTCAATCCTATTGGCTGATTGCATCAGCCAATAGGATTTTTCCTACCTTAATTCCGATTGGCTGATAGGATTCTATCAGCCAATCGGAATTCAAGGGACGCCATCTTGGATGACGTCACTTAAAGGACCAGTCATTCAGTCGTCGGCCGTCGGATGAAGAGGATGCTCCACTTCGGATGTCTTAAAGATGGACCCGCTCCGCTCCG
The DNA here is from genome assembly GCF_027579735.1 of Bombina bombina. Classification (NCBI taxonomy): domain Eukaryota; kingdom Metazoa; phylum Chordata; class Amphibia; order Anura; family Bombinatoridae; genus Bombina; species Bombina bombina. The sequence continues at coordinate 803,353,303 of NC_069504.1, forward strand.
GAAGGATGAAGATTGAAGATGAAGCCTTCTGCCGGTCTGGATGTCCTCTTCTGGCCAGATAGGATGAAGACTTCGGACCCTCTGGACTTCCACTTGTGCCCGGCTGGGTGAAGACGGCTCAAGGTAGGGTGATCTTCAAGGGGGTAGTGTTTTTTTTTTTTAAGGGGGGATTTGGTGGGTTTTAGAGTAGGGTTGGGTGTGTGGGTGGTGGGTTTTAATGTTGGGGGGTATTGTATTTTTTTTTACAGGTGAAAGAGATGATTACTTTGGGGCAATGCCCCGCAAAAGGCCCTTTTAAGGGCTATTTGTAATTTAGTATAGGGTAGGGAATTTTATTATTTTGGGGGGCTTTTTTATTTTATTAGGGGGATTAGATTAGGTGTAATTAGTTTAAAATTCTTGTAATTCTTTTTTTTATTTTCTGTAATTTAGTGGGTTTTTTTTCGTAATTTAGTTTATTTAATTTAATTGTAATTAATTGTAGGTAGTTTAGGTAATTAGTTTAATTATAGTGTAGTGTTAGGTGTAATTGTAACTTAGGTTAGGGTTTATTTTACAGGTAAATTTGTATTTATTTTAACTAGGAAGTTATTAAATAGTTAATAACTATTTAATAACTATTGTACCTAGTTAAAATAAATACAAAGTTGCCTGTAAAATAAATATAAATCCTAAACTAGCTACAATGTAACTATTAGTTATATTGTAGCTAGTTTAGGGTTTATTTTATAGGTAAGTATTTAGTTTTAAATAGGAATAATTTATTTAATTGTAGTAAATTTATTTAGAAGTATTTACATTATATTTAAGTTAGGGGAGGGTTAGGGTTAGACTTAGGTTTAGGGGTTAATAAATTTATTATAGTGGCGGCGAAGTTGGTGGCGGCAGATTAGGGGTTAATAAATTTAATATAGTTGCGGTGACATTGGGGGCGCAGATTAGGGGTTAATAACTATAATGTAGGTGTCGGCGATGTTGGGGGCAGTAGATTAGGGGTTAATAATTATAATGTAGGTGTCAGCGATAGCGGGGACGGCAGATTAGGGGTTAATAAGTGTAAGATTAGGGGTGTTTAGACTCAGGGTTCATGTTAGGGTGTTAGGTGCAGATATAAAATTAATTTCCCCATAGGAAACAATGGGGCTGCGGTAGGAGCTGAACGCTGCTTTTTTGCAGGTGTTAGGTTTTTTTTCAGCCAGCTCAGCCCCATTGTTTCCTATGGGGAAATCGTGCACGAGCACGTTCAGCCAGTTTACCGCTACCGTAAGCAACGCTGGTATTACAGTGAGATGTGGAGCTAAATTTTGCTCAACGCTCACTTCTCTGCGGCTAACGCCGGCTTGCAGAATACCTGTAATACCAGCGTTGGCTTAAGTGAGCGGTAAAAAAAAAAAAAAAGGCTCGTTAGCCCCGCACAGCCTTACCGACAAAAACTCGTAATCTAGGCGAAAGAGTGATAAAGACATGTAACAGCCTACCTAGTTTTACTCTTCAACAAAGAATATTAAGAGAACAAATCAAATTTGATAATAGAAGTAAATTGGAACGTTGTTTAAAATGGCATTCTCTATCTAAACCAAGAACTTCTCATTTTGACTTTACTGTACCTTTAAAGTGTAGAATATTCACATTCATTATTGAAAATAATGGCAGGAAGATGCACTAGCTATACGCTGGAAAAAATAAGTGATACGCGATTCAATTAATTTCATACATGATCTCACTGTTACAGTAATGCCCATCTGCAACCTCTTGAGTGTCTTTGAATCTCACCCATAAACTATATACATTGTTTTAAAAGGAACACAAACCCTATTGTAAAAGTCATTATTCATAAATGGTGGGCAATGGCATACACGATAGGCAATGGCATACACAGCATTATCAGGCAACATTAGTTACAACCTTCTCCGCACCAGCATATACGCTGCTACATAATGATAAGTATGCAGTACACAAGTAAAGAAGGGGTTGTAATTGTGTCCCCATAACCCTCATTCATATTTCTCTATCACAACTTTTGTCATAGCTCAGGTAAAGTGCAGACATCAGCAGTATCAGTCTCCCCCTCACTTTCAAAGGTTTTCCATCTGGATTCTTTAAACAGATGAAAGTAGTTTAATGTTAATGACAGTGGATAATTTGGTTCTGGTGGCAGTCAGCTTCCTGCGTGCTAGTGACGTGAAAACTGCGAAGTCCATTATCTGTCTGATAGCAGACGAGAGAGACGGATACAATTTAACATCTGCACATACAAAGGAGACACTTCCGGCCAATCAGCATCTGTGGACACAAAGACCTTACATTACTGATTGTCCTCAAAACACACACACACATATTTGTACACAAAGAAGCACTCTACAAGGCTGCTGTTCTATGGATCAGAAGAAGCAAACGTTTAAGAACTTCTAAGGGTTTGAACTTGATAGATTTTTTTTCCCTTCAAGTTAAACTGATAAAAACAAATCACAACTCGAACTTGTAAATAAAGAGAGAAAGTTGAATCTTTGATTCTGCACTGTGTCATAATGTACTGTATATAGGAATTCACTAAATATACATACATATATATATATATACACACACACCCAAACAAACACACAGAGGTATGCATCTCATAATTGTGCATACTAATATAACAATTGAAAAAATAACAAACACAATTAAAGGGACATTAAACACTAAGGGCTAGATTACAAGTGGAGCGGTATTTAGCACTCCCGCTCGAGTGTAAACATCGCTAGAAGTAATCTAACTAAAGGACTTCGGAAATCGTAACTGCGCTAACTTATTCTCTCCATAGACTTCAATAGGGAGTGCTGAAACATTATCTAATACTTATTGTTTGCGCGCTAACCCGATGGGACATATTAATATTTTACATACAGGAAAATAGAATTTTTTGTTTAAATACATATTTCTATACATATCTATATTTATATTGGTATATAAAGATATATAAAGAAATATATATCTAATAATAAACATGTTCTGTGTGAAGAACATTGGAATGTAAAATATGCTCATCACACTTCGGATTTCACGCTTTAGGTCTAACACTGTGAGCTCGCTTCCATTGAGCCGTTAGCTTTGTGTTGATTTCTAAAACATTATTTGGTTACTATGGTAACCCGACCTTACACTACACTCGATCGCATATACAGCTCTGTATATTTTACCCATCGCTCGCTGTTAGAATAAAATCAAATACAACATATGCGAGATATCTACCTCTCAACCGCAACCCCCCCACCGCAATTACTAATGTATTAATCCCTAATCCGCCAACCCCCATACCGCAAAGTATCAAAGTTATTAACCCCTAAACTGCCATCGCCCACAACGCAATCTATCTATTTAAACTATTAACCCCTAATCTGCAATGTCCCCACAAATCAGCCAATAGGATTTCAGTAGCTCTTATACTATTGGCTGATTTAAATTTGAAGAATCAAATCAGCCAATAGGAATGCAAGGACCGCCATATTTAATCGCATACCTTGAATTTACTATTCAGCGTACAGCAGTGATCGTACAAAGAGGATCCTCCATGCTCCATGGCTCCGCAGTCGCCTGTCTTCAGTTCCACGGTTGCCGGTCTTTAGTTCCGTGGTCCTAGATGAAGATAGAAGAGGTCACCGCTTGGAAGAAGACTTCACCGCCAGACTTCAGGAACCGTGAGTACCTATCTAGGGGTAAGAGTTCGGCTTTTAGGATTGAGCTCTCTCTATTGGCTGATTGGAACAGCCAATAGGATGAGAGCTTAATCCTATTGGCTGATTGAAATCTTTCAGCCAATAGGAATGCAAGAAACGCCATTTTGGATTGCATCACTTGCATTGAAGAATCAGTGTAGGGCGGACACCGTATGAAGAGGATGCTCCACGCTGGATGTCTTCAGGATGGACCCGCTCTGCGCCGGCTGGATGAAGATAGAAGAGGCCGTCTGGATGAAAACTTTTTGCCACATGGATGAAGACTTCTTGCCGCATGGATGAAGACTTCTTGCCGCCTGGATGAGGACTTTGCTGGCTGGATGGATCCTTCAAGCGGGACTTCAAGAACTGTAAGTGGATCGTCGGGGGTTAGTGTTAGGTTTTTTAAGGGTTTTTTGGGTGGGTTTTATTTTTAGATTAGGGTCTGGGCAGTAAACTAGCTAAATGCCCTTTTAAGGGCAATGCCCATACAAACGCCCTTTACAGGGCAATGGGTAGCTTAGGTTATTTTAGATAGTTTTTTTTATTTGGGGGGGTTGGTTGGGTGGTGGGTTTTACTGTTGGGGGGTGTTTGTATTTTTTTTTTTTGCCAGGTAAAAGAGCTGTTATCTTTGGGGCAATGGCCCACAAAAGGCCCTTTTAAGGGCCATTGTTAGTTTATTGTAGGCTAGGGGTTTTTTTATTTTGGGGGGCTTTTTTATTTTTGATAGGGCTATTAGATTAGGTGTAAAAAAATGAATTTTGATAATTTGGTTTGTTATTTTTTGTTTGTTTGTTTGTTTGTTTGTTTTTGTAATTTAGGACTTTGTAATAATGTTTAATTGTATATTTAAATAATTTTAGTAGGGTTAGGTTTTTTAATATGTAATTTAGTTTATTTAATTGGTAGTTTAATTTAATTGTAGTATAAAAGTTAGGGTAGGTTAATTAATAGTTTAAAATTAGTTTATTTTAATTCTACAGGTAAGTTTTAATTTATTTGAAGATAGGGATGTTGTAATTTTAATTTAAAGTTAAGGGGTTGTTAGGTTTAGGGGTTAATAGCTTAATTTAGTTTTTTGCAATGTGGGGGGCTGACGGTTTAGGGGTTAATAGGTTTAGTTAGTGGTGGGGATGTGGGAGGCCAGAGGTTTAGGGGTTAATAAGTTTATTTAGTGGCGGCGATGTCGGGGAGCAGCGGAATCAGGGTTTATGTTAGGCTGTTAGGTGTAAACCTAACTTTTTTTCTACCATAGAAATCAATAGGGTATGCTTCATTCTCTTGCAGCATCGAACATAAGCTTTCAGTGCTTTCATACTCCCATTGATTTATATGGCATCCGCGGCCTCAAGGGTGCCGGATTGAAAACCAGGTACGATGCGTCAGAATAGCCATGAGCGTACCTGTTAGAAGTTTGATAAATTGGAAAAAGTGTCAAATAGAGCCGAATGTGTATTCGGAACATCTGTAATGACATAAGCATCGATCTGCATCGGATTGAGAGCGCGGGATCGTATGTTACATCACTAATTTCAACATTTGCAGATCTTGAGGCTTTGATAACTAGGTCGGATCAATCTCGATGCAGAATTCCGGCATATTTTCGGTTGACACTTTGATAAATAGGCCCCTAATTCTTCATGTGCGCTAACCCAACATAAGTTATGTTTTAAGGTGCGTTATCTATTTATTAAAAATAAAATATTGGCTTTACTCTGTGCAAATTTCCATATTTGTTAGACTCGCTATGTATAATGTGCATTCTGTATTATGTTTAAAACAATAAAAATTATTGTTAAAAAAAAAATATTAAAAAAAATAATTAAAAGTTGTATAATAAAAAAAATGAAAATATATTAATGAAAATAATTATTTTAGACATACTAAAAATATTGCATATTTTTAATAATTTATGTAAATAATTATTATAGATGTAATGAAATATTCTAAATAATCCATTTAAATTTCATATTTATATCACGTGCCTTAAGATAACTCATTCTTCATGTGCACTGACATGACACCATGTTAGACCTAAAGTGCGAAACCCGAAGTGCATTAACCATATTTTACATTCCAATGTTCTTTACATAGAATTTTTTTTATTATTATTAAATATATATGTCTATATATATCTTTTTAATGTAAAATATATGTATGCCTTTATATCTATAGTAATATATATATATAGGTATATACAGATACATATACAAATATATATATATATTATATAAGAAGAATGTTAAATATTTACAGAAAATACACAGTAAAACACATTATTAAAGGACCAGTAAATACAGTAGATTTGCATAATCAACAAATGCATGATAAAAAGATAATGCAATAGCACTTAGGCCCCGATATTCAAAACATTGACATTTTCTAAATAAAAGGGGCATGGCTGAGCAATGCCCGCGAGCGTCATCGTCTCTCCCATAGAAGTCAATGGGAGCATGATGTCACCACCCACATTTTCTGCAGCCCAGGGGGGGCCCATTTTAAGTAGGCCTACACGACGCAGACGTTGCGCTCACTGTAACTAAAAATAGTTGTAGTGTAGTGCACTCCAAATATTGCCTGCAGAACTTAAGTTTTATTACACCTACTCTAACTACCTCAGGCGATGTAGTCTTGCCAGCTAATAGCTGTCGAGACAAACATGGCCATTTCCCTTCTTTCAACCTGCACTTTGCTGAGTAAAACATATTAATCTGGTGTCAATGTGTCAGAATCAAAGTATAGCATAATACCACTAGCAAGCTCCAATAACTCCCCCTAGGGGACGGTTCGCAGAAGGAGCCATAGTCTTTAGCACTCCGTATACTCTACATTTGACAAAGTTGTTAAAATTTTGAGAAAACACATTAGGTTACTAGAAAGTGATCAGGCGTTGGAACCTTTTATTGACAAATGTAGGTTTGTATCCAGAAAACCAGAAACCCTAGGCTCAAATCTTTCACCCAGTATGGTTCAGACAAACAAACCAAACAAAATGACCTGGCTATACCATAACTTCAAATGTAATAACTTTAATTGCAAAGCTTGCAAAACAGTTACTCTGGGACAACACTTGTACTCCACTGTTACACAAAGAACATTTGAAATTAACCTTTATGCCACTTGCAGAACCAAATGGGTCATATACTTAATAACCTGTAATGACTTCAAACAGCAGTATGTAGGCCAGACCCCTCGCAAGCTCCAAGACAGAGTCAAAGAGCATCTCAGGGATGTTGAAAATTGTAATAAAGACTCTGCGATAGCCAAACACTTCAATGGCATCCCGGGGGGGGGGGGGGGTTGGTGACAGACATAAATTGCTAACTAAAAGAGAACTAAACTCCCTCTAATCTTGAATTCTAAACATAATAGTTAGCTCTTCTGATAACATTAAATTAATCATTTAAGTTTCTTTCTACATGTATTCCTGATCTATACACATTTATTATCTACAGAATACCATTTATTCTAAATGATGAATTTACACGTCCTAGGTATTCACAAAAGAAAAAAGAAAATTGTTTAAGTGAATATCTATTGTTGTTACTACTATGGATTTAGATCTATATTTATGACTATTGGTTTATATATTGTATACGTTTAAGAATCTGTTAGCTACTTACAAGGATATTGAATTGTTGTTTTATTTATCATTATTGTTTTTAGTAGTTTTGTAATTCCACTTTATGCTTGTGGGGGTCATTTCCATGTGCAGCCTGGTGAAGGTTGCTGATTGGTTGGGTCACCCTTAAGTATGATATGGTTTTCCTAAGCGCATATCCTATGACTAAGCTCCACTAGGGGCGCAAAACGCATCAGTACAGCCTTCCTTGTATTCCTGCATACCCATGCATCTTTTAACTTTTGTCTTAATAAAGTTTATTTCCCCCCCCCCCCTCCGAATGCTTAGATTACTGCTTTTTTTAGTTTTAATTTTACCCAAGTGTAAGATGTTGTATATAGAGCAGTCAGCTATACTCTATTCCTATTTCCGGATTTCCCCGTATCGGTGTCAAGGGTGAATGAGGTGTAGAGATGTTTTTGTCTTACTCATAACAGTTTGTCCCACTGCGTGAACACTCCATCTATAAGTGGGTATTGTTTTATCAACATTGGTTGGCACGCAGGAGTCACCAAGGCCAGGGATCCCACATTCCCTTGTTGGAGGATCTCATTGTCGATCTGTATCCAAGCTTTATTTGGTGAACAGCGACACCATTCAACTAGCCTCTGAAGACCTATGGCTTTACTATATACCTCTAGGTGGGGAACCACAGGACCCCCTGTCTCTAGGGAGATAGACTGTTTTCCTATTAATTTGAGGCTTTATAGTACAGGACTCTGGGCAAAATGTTAATTTTGACCACATTAATACGTCCCATCCAAGAAATACTCTTGTTTTTCCAACTAGTGAGATCACTTATAACATAATCTCTTAAACGTTTGTAGTTGATTTCCACTAGGTCCTTCACTACTGGGCTAATTGTAATACCCAAGTATTTTATTGTATGAGATGCTATTTTAATGGGGCAGTTCTGTCTGAGGGTGTCCCACGTCTTTTGGGGCTCCGTGATATTAAGGTTTCTGTTTTTGTTGGGTTTAATAAAAAGTTGGATACTGCGCCGTATTCTGTGAACTCCCTCAATGCTGCCTGAAGCGAAGGAACAGTGTCGGATAATGGCAAGAGAAGATTATATCATCCGCATACATTGCGAGTTTGTGCTCGGTGCCACCTACTGTAATACCCCTGATCCTAGGGTTATTTCGTATCCTGCTCGCTAAGACCTCTATAGTCAACGTGAAAAGGAGCAGTGATAAGGGGCATCCCTCCCTCATCCGGTTATTACTTTTAAATGTCTTAGATAGTGTTCCATTCACTCTCACATTGGGGATAGGCACGGGATATAAAGAAAATATTCTTTTAGTGAAACTAGCTGGGGGGAGGAATCTATTTAAAGGCTTGGCCATAATCTTAGCTAAGATTTTCACATCGGAGTTCAGTAAAGATATTGGGGATAATTTTCTGGTTTATTTTAAGGCTTCAAGCATGGTATATGGTAAGATCGAAGCCTCACCCAGACGATTAAAGATGTTTACGTGGCGAGGTGCCAGTATATCTGAGAAGGTTTTGAAATACTTTACTCCAAAGCCATCTGGGCCTGAGCTTTTGCCTGATGGTAAGTCTTTGATTGCCACAAGGATTTCCTCTATCTTAAAGGGGGTTTCTAAGTATTCTGAATCTTCTATTGATAATTGGAGCATGTAGACACTTGATAAATATTCCAGTATCGCCGAATATGTGGGGGATTGAGAGGCCAGCTCCTCTCTCCCCTCACTAGGAGTATGTAAATTATATAATGACTCATAAAAGTCCCCAAATATGTTTGCTATTGTGATGTTGTCTTCCATGGTCTCCCCATTTTTATCTACCATCTCATACACATATGATTTTAACTTCCTACGCGCTATAGCCCAGGCTAAAAGCTTTCCCGCTCTGTCGCCCTGTTCAAAAAATTGTTGTCTAAGTATAAGTGCTTTCTTTTGATGTTCTTCTTGTAGATAATGCATAAGATTAGTTCTGGCTTGAGTCAAGGCAGCCCTAAGCGCATTGTCAGCCGGGCACTTTTTGTAAGCGTTTTCTGTATGTGTTACCTGATCTAGTAGTGTTTTGTATTGTATTATCCTTTGTCTAGTAATATTAGCCTTATGCTTTATTCGCATCCCTCTGACAACACTTTTATGTGCTTCCCATACAATATTGCTATTTGTGACTCCGTCCTTATTAAGGGGCCGAATGATCAAGCTCTGAATGGAGCTCGATGCCCCGTGTTTCTGGTGAGCCTTCAGGCTCGCCAGAAACGCTAGTTACTGCTGCTTCATAACCTGTCCGCCTGCTCTGAGGCGGCAGACAGACATCGCCGGAAATCAACCCGATCGAATACGATCGGGTTGATTGACACTCCCTGCTAGGGGCCGGTATTGCACCAGCAGTTCGCAAGAACTGCTGGTGCAATGATAAATGCTGGGGGGGCGTACGCTGTCGGCATTTATCGATGTGCAGCGGACATGATCTGCAATATTGGATCATGTCTGCTCACATCATGATAAATAGGCCCCTAAGTGTGAAATACTCTCTAAGTGTGTTTTGTAGCTCTTCTCACCGGATGGGATCATCCAGGAGTGTGTCGTCCAGCCTCCAAACATATGTTGTTATAGGGGCATTGGGCCAAGTTATTAAACAACAAACTGGCGCATGGTCTGTCCAGTTGATTGTTCGAATACTACTGTTAGATGTCATTGAAAGGCCTGTTGGTCCGTGAATAGATAGTCAATACTCAAGTATTTTCTATGTGGGTGGGAATAAAAAAATTAAGTCCTTGGTCAACGGGTGCCACATTTGCCATATGTCATGTAAGGCAAGCTCTTTCAGGGTGCTCGCCATGCGTTTTAATACTTTATAGGGAGTGCTGGAGATACCATTCGATTTGTTGAGGTCTGGATTTAGGGGCATGTTAAGATTACCTCCAAGTAACAATATACCTGTCCAATACCTGTCCAAATTTCCTGACCTTATGGGCTATTTCCTGTAGGAAGGGCAGTTGTGCTTGGTTGGGGAAGTACACATTGACCAAAGTGATCAGTTGTCCATGAAGTGAGCTGGTCAGCATCAAGTACCTCCCCCTGGGTCTCTCATCGTTTGAGCAAGCCTAAATGGCAAGTTAGCACTAAAAAGTGTACCCACCCCATTTTTTTGGTGGGCCCAGACGCAAAGTAGGCCACTGGATAATGGCTGTTATACCATTTAGGTTCATGCGATCTAGCAAAATGCGTCTCTTGTAAGAAAACGATATCCCCTCCAATTCTCTATATGTCCCTTACGACTATGGAGTGCTTCTCAGGGCTATTAAGTCCCTTAGCATTAATCATAATCAACTCCACTGTTAAGTTATTAATGTGACTGTGTTGAGGAGCCATTTCACCTGGCAGATGAGTGAATGGCAGAGAGAGAGGAGAAAAAAGGGGGGGGGCAAGTGAAGAAGAGGGGAAAGAAGGAAGGGTTGGGAGGAGGGATAAGAGGGAAAGGTGGCTTAGGGGAGAAGGAAAGATCTGGTTGGTGAGGAGTTAAAAGGGTGTTTGAGGAAATGCAGGTGGTTAGAAGTTTGATCTGTGTATTATATCAGTGACTGTGGATAGGTCTTGGGTAGGGAGTTGGATCTGTAGGTAGGGGGACAATATGGATTACAGATTTTTGTGAACTACAATCAAACAACTACCAACCAACAATAAAAAAAACAAATAGAACAAATAAACAAATGACAATTTCGGGGGGAAGTTATCCATGTGTCTTCATATATTATTATATAAACATATTAAACATATATAAGTAATTCTATGCATCCTAGGTTGTCTAATATCCCTGTGTAACTATCTGGGTTGAGTGCCAGAGGGCGCTCTGTAGGTAGTGCAAAAACATTTTTTTTCTAGATTTTTGTTTTTTATTAAGGCAAAGTAATAAGAAGATACAATCTTAAACAATAATATCATCAAATCATCAATACATGAAAATACAGACAAAAGGAATGGAAAAAAAAAAAGAAAAAATGAAACAGAAAATTGGCAAGCATTGATACTTCATCATCCAATACAAAGATATGCCAAAACATTATAATCTTTTTGTCTGAATTAATAAAATGCTAAACAGTAATGGAAGCCTCTTTTTTTCTATTATTTATCAATTTTCCTCATCCATCTTGATCCTTCAGTTTGGATTAAAAAAAAAAAGAAAAAAAAGGGTGCGGGGAAAAGGGGGAGAGAGGGGAAAGGAAAAAAAAAAAGGGGGGAGAAAAGGAGGAGGAGGGAAGAGGAGAAGAACTTGGAGGTAATTGTAAATTGAACTAATATGGATATTGAAGGAATATATAAAATCTAACTATTACCATAGACCCAGTAGGACTATCTCTGTGTATCTAAAGGGGTATATTAATTGATTAATTTCTTCTGGAGAAAATATTTTTATAAAGGCCGACCATTTTTTTAAAAATGAGATCACTTCCCTTTCCGAAGTTAAGGATACATCCATTTGTTCAATAATACATTGTTTTTTCATATAATTTTTAATTTCTTGAATACTAGGTACTGAGGGGTCCCTCCATTTTCTAAAAATTAAATTTCTCGTTGCCAGAATTGCCCCATTTCTAATTTTTTTTAATCTAAATTTGTTGAGGAATCTATAAGAAATACTACTTCAGCCAATGAGAGAGAGAGATTAGAGAGCTTTAATACATTAATTAACCAAAATTCTACTTTTTTCCATAATTGCCTAATCCTCGGACAAGACCATATCATATGAACTATGTCCGCAGCCGGGAGAGAACATTTAGGGCATATATTAAATTCATAGTTATGCCATTTAAACCCTTTAAGTGGGGTGTAGTATGTTCTGTACAGTAGCTTAATATGTGATTCCCTCCAACTTGCAGATAATGTAGTCTGGGCTACAATGGTTATAGACTTTTCCACCTCAATATCTAGATCTGGTACTAATAAATTCCACTTTTGTGTTATCTGTTGAAGATTAAGTTCTCCCTCTTGACTTATCAGTAGGTTATACCAGCATGATATAGAAGATAGTTCATTTTTGGCCAGGATAGGCCAATTGTCTAATTTCCCCCACGACCATGACCATCCGAACTTCTCTATGAGTGAAAATAGATAGTGTCTGGCCTGAAGATATGCAAAGAAGTCTTTATTATTTAAATCAAATTCCTGTTTCAACTTTTCAAAAGTTTTGATCGATGCAGTACCTTGTTCTATGAGTTGAGATATATAGAGAATACCTTTTTTTCTGCCAAGTTTGAAAAACTTGTGCTTGAGCACCTTCCTGGAATTCTGGATTGCCACAAAGACCTTGATATTTTGGAATATTTAAGTCGATATCTAATTTACGCCCTAGCTTTTTCCATGCTTGTATGACCTTATATATTGATTGAAAACCTCTCACCTTTTTTGGAATTAACTGAGTCGGACAGTGAAATAAGGCTGAGGGATTATAGGGAAACGCAATACTTCTCTCTAAGCTATTATTAGTAAAGTAATCCTTACTCAGAATCCAATCTATTGCGATACGCAAAAGAAAAACCAGGTTATATTTACTAAGATCCGGGAGTGCCATACCGCCGTATTTTTTGGGAAGATAAAGTTTATTTAAGGAGATTCGCGGTCTTTTACAATTCCAAATGAAGTAGTGCAAAAATTATAGTGCATATGTAGGACAAAAAGGTGTGCAGCTTGTTAGGTTAACCTGATTTCGCTTAATTTCTTGTTTGCTGAGTTGCGTCCATATGAACTGTATACCGTTGAGGAGTCAGCTTAATAGAAAATAAACTTATTGTAGTGGTTTTTCTTCCCCCTATTAGCTGCCTATATGTTAATCAGTTGTTATAATCGATCATTGTCGAAGTGTATTCCTGTCAGGGTTTTTTTCCCTGCTTTGTTTGCCATGTGCTGCTGGCAGCCATTTTACTCACCTCTCTTGCCGACTCTGGTGCATACTGTGTGATGCTGCTCATTTCCTGCACTTCCTTTTATAGCCAGACTGGTGTACATCATCCGTGTGAGACAGGATGCAGTCTCAGAATTGTGATGTCATCACTTATTTAAAGGGCCTCTGTTCAGTATGCTTTGCCCTTGCATAGTCTCAGACCTGTTTATGAGAGCTCCTGTGTATTACCTGCCTGTCTGACGTCCCTCCTGGTTCCTGATCCCTGGCTTGTTCCTGACTCTGCTGTTCTCCTTGTTCCTGATTCCGGCTCGTCTGACTACTTGCTTTGGCTTCTGACTCGACTCGTCTGACTACTAGCTCTGGTTTTGATTCCTGGCTTGTTATTTGACTTGTGGACTTTTTATTATTTTTTGCTATTAATAAAGGTGTGATTATTTTTGCACTTCTCGTCTCAGTCTGATTCCTGGCACCCTGACATTACGCAAGGGCCATGAATCCTGATGGTGCTAATAATCCACCTTTACCTGCCATAATTTCCAGGATGGATGAGCAGGATCACCGCTTGGATTAATTTGCACTAGACCTGCAAACCCTGCTGACTCGCACTGCACATTTGGACTAAAGTATCCCGCAAGTTATGGCTGCTCCTGTTTCCGCTGCTGCACCTAGTCCTATCAGGAGCATGTCCGGTTCTGCACCTCTACCTCAGCGATATGGAGGCACAATCAGTGCAGAGGTAGGTTGGAACAATGAAGCCCTTTCTGCCTTCTTTCATGGGCTCTCTGATGCGATTAAAGAAGAAGTTGCTGCCAGAGATTTACCAGAAGATCTCGAGGCATTGGTTTCTTTTTTGATCCTAATTGACATCAGACTAAGTGAGAGGCCCTCTTTCAAAGAGTGCTTGCGGAAGCCTCCTGTTCCATTGTCTTCTACGTGTTCGTTCCCACCCATGCCTCCCTCTCCTCCCATGCCTCCTGGTCCCGAGTCACCAGGTACTGCTGAGCCGATGCAGTTGGGATTCACACGTCTCTCCATGGCGGAGAGGGCCTTTAGGAGGAGGGAGGGGCTCTGCCTCTATTGTGGGTTACAGGACCGCCTTTTGAAGTCTTGTCCTACATGGCCGGGAAACGCTTACACTTAAAGTCCTGTTGGGGGCTGACCTTGGGTGGTTTATCCACGTCCCCGGAACCGCTAAAGGAGAAACCTTTGGTCACGGTTGTCCTTTCCTGGGTGGACTCCTCCATAGTCACCCAGGCTCTTGTTGACTCCGGTGCTGTGGGCTATTTCATTGACAGTGCTTTTGTATCAAAGCACTCCATTCCTGTTTTACCTCGGTCCGTTCCGCTTGCTATTGAGGCCATTGATGGCAGGCCCCTTCAGCCCACACTTGTTACTCATGAAACTGCTCCGTTATCCATGGCTGTTGGGGCTCTTCATTTTGAAACCCTCCAGTTCCAGGTGATAAACTCTACGCATTTTCCGGTTGTTCTGGGTTATCCCTGGCTCCAAAAGCACAATCCCAGTCTCGACTGGCGCAGGTCCGACATTTTGTCAAGGTCTCCGCAATGTATTTCCACTTGTCTTCGGAAACCAGTTAAAGTCTTGTGCACTTCTTCGGTATCTCAATCGCCAGAGGAGTACCGAGAGTTCCTAGACGTTTTTTAACAAGGTGTGTGCTGGTACGTTGCCTCCTCACTGGTCTTACGATTGTGCCATAGACCTGCAACCCGGAGCCATTCCTCCTCGGGGCAGGGTTTACCCTCTGTCTGTTGCAGAGATTTGTGCTATGGAGAAGTATGTTGCAGATGCTCTGTCGCAGGGGATCATCCACAAATCCTGCTCTCCTGAAGGGGCTGGCTTCTTCTTTGTGAAGAAAAAGGGTGGCGAGTTAAGACCATGCATCGATTATAGGGGTCTTAATCGTCTTACCATTAAGAATGCTTACCCTATTCTGCTCATTACGGAACTCTTTGACTGCCTCAAGGGAGCTACGGTCTTTACTAAACTTGATTTGAGAGGAGTGTACAATCTCATTAGGATCAAGGAGGGTTCTTCAGAGACTACGTGAGAATGGAAAACAGCATTTAACACCAGGAGCGGGCATTATGAGTATCTTGTAATGCCCTTTGGCCTATGTAATGCTCCTGCTGTTTTCCAGGAATTTATTAATGATGTCCTACGAGATATGTTGCAACAGTATGTTGGGGTGTACTTAGACGACATCCTCATACACTCACCCTTAAGGCTCATTGTTCTGATGTTACACGGGTTCTTCAGAGACTATGTGAGAATGGCCTGTTTTGTAAACTCGAGAAATGTGAGTTAAATCAGACTCAAGTAACCTTTCTAGGTTATGTTATCTCCGTTGCAGGGTTCTCCATGGATTCTGACAAGTTATCTGCAGTTCTGCAGTGGCCTCGCCCACTTGGTCTTCGGTCTAGTCAACGTTTTTTAGGGTTCGCTAATTACTATAGAAAGTTTATTAAAAACTTTTCTTCCTTGGTCAAACCTATCACAGACATGACCCGTAAAGAGAATGATCCACTCCACTGGTCACCTACTGCCATTAAGGCCTTTGATAGTCTTAAGACTGCCTTTGCTGCCGCTCCAGTTCTGGCTCATCCTAACCCTGTCCTGCCTTTCGTTCTTGAGGTCAATGCGTCTGAGACTGGAGTAGGTGCCCTCTTGTCTCAACGTCCTATGCCTGACGGTTCCTTGCATCTGTGTGGTTTCTTCTCTAAGAAATTGTCTCCAGCGGAGTGCAATTATGAAATTGGCGACAGGGAATTACTGGCCATAATTTTGGCACTCAAGGAATGGAGGCATCTTCTCGAGGGTACTAGCGTGCCAGTGCTCATTCTTACTGACCACAAGAATTTAACTTATCTATCTGAAGCAAAACGTTTGTCGCCCCGACAGGCTAGATCGGCGCTATTTTTGTCTCGGTTTAATTATGTGGTCTCCTACCTGCCTGGTAGTAAGAATGTTAGGGCTGATGCCCTTTCTCAACAATTTTCGCCTCTGCCCAAGGAGGAGTCTGTACCTACTCCAGTTATACCTCCTGACCATATCTTGGCTACCATACGTACTAATTTGACTTCTCCCTTGTGGGAGGAGATCCTGGCTGCACAAACCATGCACCTCCTGAGAAACCTAGTGGTAAGTGTTTTGTTCCTGAGAATCTTCAAACTAAACTTTTGCACACTTACCACTATCCTAAAGCCACAGGTCACCCAGGCAAGAACCAAATGATTTGGTCTGTCACTCGACAATTCTGGTGGCCAGGTCTTCGTTCTGATGTTGTTGCGTATGTTGCCTCCTGCTCAGTTTGTGCACAGAATAAGACTCCGACGTCTTCCTGTGGGTCTTCTTCAACCTGAACTGTTAACTTGGGCAGAGTTTGCTCGTAATAGTGCTATTAATGCTTCCTCCAAGTTATCCCCGTTCATGGCGAATTATGGGTTTCAACCATCCTTGTTGCCCGATTCATTCATGTCTCAGGGTATTCCAGCTTTGGAGGAGCATCTCCGGCAACTCCGTTCTACGTGGGTGCAGATTCAGGATTGCCTTCATTGCTCTATGCAGTGCCAAAAGTTCCAGGCTGATCATAGGTGTCTGCCCGTGCCTTCCTACCAGGTTGGTGAGAGAGTTTGGCTGTCCTCCCGCAACTTGAACCTTCGTGTGCCTTCCAATAAACTGGCTCCCGTTATGTTGGTCCTTTTCGAATACTCCGACGGGTCAATCCTGTGGCCTATGCTCTTGACCTTCCTCCTGCAATGCGCATCTCCAATGTTTTTCATGTCTCTCTCTTAAAACCATTGGTTTGTAATCGGTTTACCACTGTGTTGACTCGTCCCCATCCTATCTTTGTTGACAACCATGAGGAGTATGAGGTAAGCAGCATTATTGACTCTCGTATGTCCAGGGGCCACATACAGTATTTGGTTCACTGGAGGGGCTACAGTCCGGAGGAGCGTTTATGGGTTCCCTCCTCTGATGTTCATGCTCCTGCCCTACTCTGTGCATTCCATGCCTGTTTCCCTAATAAGCCTTTTGTCCTCCCGCGGGGGAGGGGTCATTGAGGGGAGGGTACTGTCAGGGTTTTTTCCCTGCTTTGTTTGCCATATGCTGCTGCCAGCCATTTTACTCACCTCTCTTGCTGACTCTGGTGCATACTGTGTAATGCTGCTCATTTCCTGCACTTCCTTTTATGGCCAGACTGGTGTACATCATCCGTGTGAGACAGGATGCAGTCTCAGAATTGTGATGTCATCACTTATTATTTAAAGGGCCTCTGTTCAGTATGCTTTGCCCTTGCATTGTCTCAGACCTGTTTGTGAGAGCTCCTGTGTATTACCTGCCTGTCTGACATCCCTCCTGGTTCCTGATCCCTGGCTTGTTCCTGACTCTGCTGTTCTCCTTGTTCCTGATTCCGGCTCGTCTGACTACTCGCTTTGGCTCCTGACTCGACTCGTCTCACTACCAGCGTTGGTTTTGATTCCTGGGCCCTGGCTTGTTATTTGACTTGTGGACTTTTTATTATTTTTGCTATTAATACAGGGAGTGCAGAATTATTAGGTAAGTTGTATTTTTGAGGATTAATTTTATTATTGAACAACAACCATGTTCTCAATGAACCCAAAAAACTCATTAATATCAAAGCTGAATAGTTTTGGAAGTAGTTTTTAGTTTGTTTTTAGTTATAGCTATTTTAGGGGGATATCTGTGTGTGCAGGTGACTATTACTGTGCATAATTATTAGGCAACTTAACAAAAAACAAATATATACCCATTTCAATTATTTATTTTTACCAGTGAAACCAATATAACATCTCAACATTCACAAATATACATTTCTGACATTCCAAAACAAAACAAAAACAAATCAGTGACCAATATAGCCACCTTTCTTTGCAAGGACACTCAAAAGCCTGCCATCCATGGATTCTGTCAGTGTTTTGATCTGTTCACCATCAACATTGCGTGCAGCAGCAACCACAGCCTCCCAGACACTGTTCAGAGAGGTGTACTGTTTTCCCTCCTTGTAAATCTCACATTTGATGATGGACCACAGGTTCTCAATGGGGTTCAGATCAGGTGAACAAGGAGGCCATGTCATTAGATTTTCTTCTTTTATACCCTTTCTTGCCAGCCACGCTGTGGAGTACTTGGACGCGTGTGATGGAGCATTGTCCTGCATGAAAATCATGTTTTTCTTGAAGGATGCAGACTTCTTCCTGTACCACTGCTTGAAGAAGGTGTCTTCCAGAAACTGGCAGTAGGACTGGGAGTTGAGCTTGACTCCATCCTCAACCCGAAAAGGCCCCACAAGCTCATCTTTGATGATACCAGCCCAAACCAGTACTCCACCTCCACCTTGCTGGCGTCTGAGTCGGACTGGAGCTCTCTGCCCTTTACCAATCCAGCCACGGGCCCATCCATCTGGCCCATCAAGACTCACTCTCATTTCATCAGTCCATAAAACCTTAGAAAAATCAGTCTTGAGATATTTCTTGGCCCAGTCTTGACGTTTCAGCTTGTGTGTCTTGTTCAGTGGTGGTCGTCTTTCAGCCTTTCTTACCTTGGCCATGTCTCTGAGTATTGCACACCTTGTGCTTTTGGGCACTCCAGTGATGTTGCAGCTCTGAAATATGGCCAAACTGGTGGCAAGTGGCATCTTGGCAGCTGCACGCTTGACTTTTCTCAGTTCATGGGCAGTTATTTTGCGCCTTGGTTTTTCCACACGCTTCTTGCGACCCTGTTGACTATTTTGAATGAAACGCTTGATTGTTCTATGATCACGCTTCAGAAGCTTTGCAATTTTAAGAGTGCTGCATCCCTCTGCAAGATATCTCACTATTTTTGACTTTTCTGAGCCTGTCAAGTCCTTCTTTTGACCCATTTTGCCAAAGGAAAGGAAGTTGCCTAATAATTATGCACACCTGATATAGGGTGTTGATGTCATTAGACCACACCCCTTCTCATTACAGAGATGCACATCACCTAATATGCTTAATTGGTAGTAGGCTTTCGAGCCTATACAGCTTGGAGTAAGACAACATGCATAAAGAGGATGATGTGGTCAAAATACTCATTTGCCTAATAATTCTGCACTCCCTGTAAAGGTGTGATTATTTTTGCACTTCTTGTCTCAGTCTGATTCCTGGCACCCTGACAATTCCATAGCATTCAGCTTTGCATGTATGGTATTGTTATGTTCCACTATTCAAATTTCATAGAATGGAAACATATAAGTGTAAATTATGGTTTTGTAGCTTTTTGTTGCAACCTCCAAGTCACAGTGGATTTAGTGAGGAAGTTAACCACACAAGTAGCAAAGTTCATATATGTGATTTGGATTAGCAGATTAATCACAAGTATACAATTAATTATTTACTGTTATATTGCTGATGTAAATGTTAGTTTAATCTTCTGGAGAGAAGAATAATGGTCTTGCAAATGATCAGTGACAAAATGGATTAAGAGGATATGCACAGTCTCATTTGGCAATGAAATGAAATGAAAACTATACTTGCGTTTGCTGCTGCAGATGACAAGCGGATTAATACTGCATACACACCCACCTTGGATACCGACAAGTGGAATTAAGGTACCGTTGTTCAGAATCTGGTAAGTGTTTGATAGCGTCCTTTAGAAGTACCTGGTGTGATTTGAGAGTTGAGTCTTAAGAGACTTTAGTGCAGCTGAAGAGAATGATCCTCTAACCCTCCTGATTCACGAGTGAACTGCTAGAGTGAAAACGCTGAGCGGACAGCGTGTGACGTCACTCAGCAGTGTAAAACTGACAGGCACATGGAAGTCCCGTGTAACAGGGAGAGAAGCCGGTAATGCAAGTTCAATAGTAAGTTGTATTTTGCAGAGAATGCCTTGAGGATTTTGAGAGTCACAAGTAGGCTTTGGTGAATAATGGTTTTGAGAGGTTAGTAGAGGAAAAGTTTTAAACTGAGAAATTGTAATCCAATTTGAAAAGGAGATCTAACAAACTAAGGCCTAGATTTGGAGTTTGGCGGTAGAAGGGCTGTTAACGCTCCGTGGGCTTTTTTCTGGCCGCACCATAAATTTAACTCTGGTATCGAGAGTTCAAACAAATGCTGCGTTAGGCTCCAAAAAAGGAGCGTAGAGCATTTTTACCGCAAATGCAACTCTCGATACCAGAGTTGCTTACGGACGCGGCCAGCCTCAAAAACGTGCTCGTGCACGATTCTCCCATAGGAAACAGTGGGGCTGTTTGAGCTGAAAAAAAACCTAACACCTGCAAAAAAGCAGCGTTCAGCTCCTAACGCAGCACCATTGTTTCCTATGTCTGCACCTAACACTCTAACATGTACCCCGAGTCTAAACACCCCTAACCTTACACTTATTAACCCCTATTCTGCCGCCCCCGCTATCGCTGACCCCTGCATATTTTTTTTAACCCCTAATCTGCCGCTCCGTAAACCGCCGCAACCTACGTTATCCCTATGTACCCCTAATCTGCTGCCCTAACATCGCCGACCCCTATATTATATTTATTAACCCCTAATCTGCCCCCCTCAACGTCGCCGACACCTGCCTACACTTATTAACCCCTAATCTGCCGAGCGGACCTGAGCGCTACTATAATAAAGTTATTAACCCCTAATCCGCCTCACTAACCCTAGCATAAATAGTATTAACCCCTAATCTGCCCTCCCTAACATCGCCGACACCTACCTTCAATTATTAACCCCTAATCTGCCGAGCGGACCTCACCGCTATTCTAATAAATGTATTAACCCCTAAAGCTAAGTCTAACCCTAACACTAACACCCCCCTAACTTAAATATAATTTACATCTAACGAAATAAATTAACTCTTATTAAATAAATGATTCCTATTTAAAGCTAAATACTTACCTGTAAAATAAATCCTAATATAGCTACAATATAAATTAGAATTATATTATAGCTATTTTAGGATTTATATTTATTTTGCAGGCAACTTTATAATTATTTTAACCAGGTACAATAGCTATTAAATAGTTAAGAACTATTTAATAGTTACCTAGTTAAAATAATAACAAATTTACCTGTAAAATAAATCCTAACCTAAGATATAATTAAACCTAACACTACCCTATCAATAAATTAATTAAATAAACTACCTACAATTACCTACAATTAACCTAACACTACACTATCAATAAATTAATTAAACACAATTCCTACAAATAAATACAATTAAATAAACTAGCTAAAGTACAAAAAATAAAAAAGAACTAAGTTACAAAAAATAAAAAAATATTTACAAACATAAGAAAAATATTACAACAATTTTAAACTAATTACACCTACTCTAAGCCCCCTAATAAAATAACAAAGCCCCCCAAAATAAAAAATTCCCTACCCTATTCTAAATAAAAAAGTTACAAGCTCTTTTACCTTACCAGCCCTGAACAGGGCCCTTTGCGGGGCATGCCCCAAGAATTTCAGCTCTTTTGCCTGTAAAAAAAACATACCATACCCCCCCCCCAACATTACAACCCACCACCCACATACCCCTAATCTAACCCAAACCCCCCTTAAAGAAACCTAACACTAAGCCCCTGAAGATCTTCCTACCTTGTCTTCACCATCCAGGTATCACCGATCCGTCCTGGCTCCAACATCTTCATCCAACCCAAGCGGGGGTTGGCGATCCATCATCCGGTGGCTGAAGAGGTCCAGAAGAGGCTCCAAAGTCTTCCTCCTATCCGGCAAGAAGAGGACATCCGGACCGGCAAACATCTTCTCCAAGCGGCATCTTCGATCTTCTTCCATCCGGTGCGGAGCGGGTCCATCTTGAAGCAGGCGACGCGGATCCATCCTCTTCTTCCGTTGTCTCCCGATGAATGACGGTTCCTTTAAGGGACGTCATCCAAGATGGCGTCCCTCGAATTCCGATTGGCTGATAGGATTCTATCAGCCAATCGGAATTAAGGTAGGAATTTTCTGATTGGCTGATGGAATCAGCCAATCAGAATCAAGTTCAATCCGATTGGCTGATCCAATCAGCCAATCAGATTGAGCTCGCATTCTATTGGCTGTTCCGATCAGCCAATAGAATGCGAGCTCAATCTGATTGGCTGATTGAACTTGATTCTGATTGGCTGATTCCATCAGCCAATCAGAAAATTCCTACCTTAATTCCGATTGGCTGATCCAATCCTATCAGCCAATCGGAATTCGAGGGACGCCATCTTGGATGACGTCCCTTAAAGGAACCGTCATTCGTCGGGAGACAACGGAAGAAGAGGATGGATCCGCGTCGCCTGCTTCAAGATGGACCCGCTCCGCACCGGATGGAAGAAGATCGAAGATGCCGCTTGGAGAAGATGTTTGCCGGTCCGGATGTCCTCTTCTTGCCGGATAGGAGGAAGACTTTGGAGCCTCTTCTGGACCTCTTCAGCCACCGGATGATGGATCGCCAACCCCCGCTTGGGTTGGATGAAGATGTTGGAGCCAGGACGGATCGGTGATACCTGGATGGTGAAGACAAGGTAGGAAGATCTTCAGGGGCTTAGTGTTAGGTTTCTTTAAGGGGGGTTTGGGTTAGATTAGGGGTATGTGGGTGGTGGGTTGTAATGTTGGGGGGGGGGTATGGTATGTTTTTTTTTACAGGCAAAAGAGCTGAAATTCTTGGGGCATGCCCCGCAAAGGGCCCTGTTCAGGGCTGGTAAGGTAAAAGAGCTTGTAACTTTTTTAATTTAGAATAGGGTAGGGAATTTTTTATTTTGGGGGGCTTTGTTATTTTATTAGGGGGCTTAGAGTAGGTGTAATTAGTTTAAAATTGTTGTAATATTTTTCTTATGTTTGTAAATATTTTTTTATTTTTTGTAACTTAGTTCTTTTTTATTTTTTGTACTTTAGCTAGTTTATTTAATTGTATTTATTTGTAGGAATTGTGTTTAATTAATTTATTGATAGTGTAGTGTTAGGTTAATTGTAGGTAATTGTAGGTAGTTTATTTAATTAATTTATTGATAGGGTAGTGTTAGGTTTAATTATATCTTAGGTTAGGATTTATTTTACAGGTAAATTTGTTATTATTTTAACTAGGTAACTATTAAATAGTTCTTAACTATTTAATAGCTATTGTGCCTGGTTAAAATAATTACAAAGTTGCCTGTAAAATAAATATTAATCCTAAAATAGCTATAATATAATTATAATTTATATTGTAGCTATATTAGGATTTATTTTACAGGTAAGTATTTAGCTTTAAATAGGAATCATTTATTTAATAAGAGTTAATTTATTTCGTTAGATGTAAATTATATTTAAGTTAGGGGGGTGTTAGTGTTAGGGTTAGACTTATCTTTAGGGGTTAATCCATTTATTATAGTAGCGATGAGCTCCGGTCGTCAGATTAGGGGTTAATAATTGAAGGTAGGTGTCGGCGATGTTAGGGAGGGCAGATTAGGGGTTAATACTATTTATGATAGGGTTAGTGAGGCGGGTTAGGGGTTAATAACTTTATTATAGTAGCGGTGCGGTCCGCTCGGCAGATTAGGGGTTAATAAGTGTAGGCAGGTGTCGGCGACGTTGAGGGGGGCAGATTAGGGGTTAATAAATATAATATAGGGGTCGGCGGTGTTAGGGGCAGCAGATTAGGGGTACATAGGGATAACGTAGGTGGCGGCGCTTTGCGGTCGGAAGATTAGGGGTTAATTATTTTAAGTAGCTGGCGGCGACGTTGTGGGGGGCAGGTTAGGGGTTAATAAATATAATATAGGGGTCGGCGGGGTTAGGGGCAGCAGATTAGGGGTACATAAGTATAACGTAGGTGGCGGTCGGCAGATTAGGGGTTAAAAAATTTAATCGAGTTGCGGCGATGTGGGGGGACCTCGGTTTAGGGGTACATAGGTAGTTTATGGGTGTTAGTGTACTTTAGGGTACAGTAGTTAAGAGCTTTATGAACCGGCGTTAGCCCAGAAAGTTCTTAACTCCTGCTATTTTCAGGCGGCTGGAGTTTTGTCGTTAGAGCTCTAACGCTCACTTCAGAAACGACTCTAAATACCAGCGTTAGGAAGATCCCATTGAAAAGATAGGATACGCAAATGGCGTAGGGGGATCTGCGGTAGGGAAAAGTCGCGGCTGAAAAGTGAGCGTTTGACCCTTTAATCACTGACTCCAAATACCAGCGGGCGGCCAAAACCAGCGTTAGGAGCCTCTAACGCTGGTTTTGACGGCTACCGCCGAACTCCAAATCTAGGCCTAACTGTCCCTATACACTCACAATAATCAAGCAAGGAACATGGATAAAGGAGTGACCTTTATAGATGTTAACAGGAAGTGGTTCAGTTCTTAAAGAGACAGTGGTTTGTTACAGATCCCCCCTGTCAAGACTCCCAGAATGGGAGATCAAGGACCCGGCTTCAACGGGTACTTGGAATGAAAAGAGGCCAAAAGACGGGGAGCATGCACATCGGTCGCCGAGACCCAGGAATCCTCCGAACCATCATAGCCTTTCCAATGAACCAAGTACTCCAGCTTCCGAGATCTGATCCTGGAATCCAAAATCTTTCCCACCTCATACTCATCCTGATCATCCAAGAGGGACAAAGTCTCAGAGGAGGAAGATTTGAGTGAGTTCAAATCACCCTGGAATGGCTTCAGCAAAGAGACGTGGAAAGAGGGGTGGATACGGAGATCCACCGGCAAAGTTAAACGGACAGCGCTATCATTAATGATTTTGGATATCGGAAACGGTCCTACAAATTGAGAAGCCAATTTTTTACAAGGTACTTTTAGTTTAATGTTCCTGGTAGACAGCCACACCATATCACCTTCTTTGTAAATCGGAGGCTTAATATGCTTTGAATCAAAATACTTCTTTTGAGACAATTTTGCTTCCTGTAAATGATCGTGAAGAACTGCAAGGTTCTCTGTGACAGCAGAGGAGAAGGAGTTCGCAGCCGGTGAGTTAGATGGAGAATAGGGAGTAGGAAAAGAATTAGGGTGATATCCATAGGTGGCAAAGAACGGTGTTTGTTTGGTTGAGTTGTTCACAGAGTTGTTAAATGCGAACTCTGCCATAGGGAGCCATTCTGACCAGTCTTCCTGTTGAGTGTTAATATAACATCTAAGATACTGTTCGAGAGTCTGATTAAGGCGCTCTTTCAACCCATTGCTCTGAGGGTGATAAGCTGTAGAGTATCGAGTAGAAACTTTCAGTAGTTGACACAAATTTCACCAGAATTGGGACGTGAATTGTGTTCCCCTGTCTGTCACAATGGAGGATGGAACACCATGTAGTTTAACAATAGTAGATAAAAAATACCTTAGCGGTAGTAATTGCATTCGGAACTTGTTTTAAAGGAATGAAGTGTGATAGTTTTGTCAGATGGTCAATTACAACTAAGATAGTAGTGTATCCATTGGAGGATGGCAGATCTACAATAAAATCCATACCTATGATACTCCAGGGCTTAGTGGGTATAGGTAGTGGGATTAGTAAGCCACACGGTTTGCTATGTGATTTTTTCTTAATGTTACAAATGGTGCAGGAAGTTACATATTGATAGATGTCTTTTTTCATTAAAGGCCACCAATATTGTCTTTTGATGAGTTCAGTAGTTCGGGTTATTCCTGGATGTCCAGCTAACGGGGAATCGTGATGAAGTGATAGTATCTGTTTTCGTATTGATGGTGGGATATAGATTAAGTTATTGTACATGCTCAACCCAGTAATGGAATCCTTCAGACAGTATTCCGGAAGAGATGAATCCGTCTGGAGGGCATCTAAAATATCTGACTGAAGAGTGGTTAAGGTACCTATGATCTTTGTGGAAGGTATAATTAGGTTTTGTTCCTTATCATTAGAAGTAGGTTCAGTGGTTCTAGATAAAGCATCTGCCTTAAAGTTTTTTAGACCTGGTCTATAGGTTAAAATAAAATTAAACCTATCCAGATATAAGGCCCAACGTACCTGTCGAGATGACAAGATCTTACTTTTCTTTAAGTATTGGAGATTCCTGTGATCGGTATATATAGTGAATGGTAGGGAGGTTCCCTCGAGAAGATGTCTCCAATGCTCTAAAGATGCCTTCACTGCCAACAGTTCCTTATCACCTATTGAATAATTCTTCTCAGCAGGTGTCAATAATCTAGAGTAGAAGGCAATAGGATGTTGTTTTTTCGTTTCTGAGTTGTTTTGGGTCAGGACAGCACTAATTCCTGAGTTTGATGCATCAACCTCCAACGTAAAAGGAAGAGTAGGGTTAGGTAATTGTAGAAAAGTTGCAGTATTAAATTTTTGTTTGAGTGATTGAAAGGCAGTTTCTGCTTCGGAATTCCAGCAGAACATTCCTTTACCAGTAAGACGAGTGAGTGGTTCTACGGTGGCTGAATAGTGATCAATGAACTTTCTATAAAAGTTCGAAAATCCAAGGAACCTTTGTAAGGATTTTGTATTAGTAGGGATAGGCCAATTGAGTATGGATGAGATTTTTTCGGGATCCATTTGGATTCCGGTAGGTGAAATGATGTATCCAAGGAATTTGATAGTATCCTGGTGAAAGTAACATTTTTCCATTTTAGCGTACAGATGATGTTCTCTTAATGTAGAGAGTACCCACCGTACATGTTTTTGATGTTCTGTTAAATTTTTAGAATAGATGAGGATGTCGTCGAGATACGCTATAACGCAGATGTCCATGAGATCTTTAAATATCTCGTTGATAAAGAATTGAAACGTAGCCGGAGCATTTGTCAATCCGAAAGGCATCACGTTATACTGGTATAACCCATACCGGGT
Source organism: Bombina bombina (assembly GCF_027579735.1). Lineage (NCBI taxonomy): Eukaryota > Metazoa > Chordata > Amphibia > Anura > Bombinatoridae > Bombina > Bombina bombina. The sequence continues at coordinate 803,380,277 of NC_069504.1, forward strand.
CTTGAAGGCTGTTTTCCACTCGTCCCCAGATCTCATACGGATGAGGTTGTAGGCCCCTTTAAGGTCTAATTTAGTGAAAATGGTGGCTCCAGTCAGACGTTCTAATAATTCTGGAATCAGAGGGAGTGGATAACGATTTTTAACTGTTATTGCGTTTACTGCACGGTAATCGATAATGGGTCGAAGGGTTCCATCTTTGTTTGTTACGAAAAATATGGCAGATGCTATGGGGGGGGATGAAGGAGATATAAAACCTTTCTTTAAGTTTTCGTCAAGGTATTCCCGGAGATGTTGTAGTTCTTTTTGTGAAAGTGGAAAAATGCGATTAGTAGGTAACGGTTCACCTTCTTTGAAGTCAATAGGGCAATCGAATGTTCGATGTGGTGGAAGGTTTTCTGCATTCTTTAGATTAAATACATCAGAGAAATCACTGTATTGTTTCGGCAGTAATGGTTCAATATGGTTGATAGCAATGTAAGGAAAGCAGGTTTCTGTACAATATGAGGAGTTAAATGTTAATGTACAAGATTCCCAATTTATCATAGGATTATGTTTTTGCAGCCATGGAAAACCAAGTATGATTGGATGTAAGGAAGAGGGTATGATATCATAAGTGATAAACTCTTTGTGACCGTTGTTAGTTATAGTAAGTAGGGGAACAGTGTGGTGCGTGATGGGACCATTGAGATATTGGGACCCATCAATAACTCTCACAAAGACTGGGGTTGCTTTTTTCACACATGGAATTTTATTTTTTGTTACAACTGATTGAACAATGAAATTGCCATAAGCTCCGGAATCAATTGTGGCTGCTTCCTGGAACTGCATTTGGTCCCACTGTAAAGATAGAGTTAAAATTAATTTAGTATGTTTTTTGGGAAGTGTGGAAGAGTAATTAGATTCTATCTTACCCTTTCTTGGTCGATTCAGAAGAGGACAAGTAGAAAGATCATGCTCCTTGTTGCCACAATACATGCATAAATTTGCTTGTTTTCTTCGTAGTTTTTCTTCTGTGGAGAGTGGACCTCTTATGGTCCCAATCTCCATTGGTATAGATGCTGGAGCTGGTTTATCTAGATTAGGAGAGTACTGTTTCCTAGAGTGAGTATCAGGCTGGTATCTTTCATGTCTTCTCTCTCTAAATCTTCTGTCGATGGATATGGATAATTTGATAAGGCCTTCTAGGGTATCTGGCATCTCAACCCTAGATATTTCATCCTTTAGGTATTTGGAAAGCCCCAGACGGAATTGTTTTTTTAGGGAGATGGAGTTCCACTGTGAGTCTGTACACTATAATTGAAACTCCGCAATATAATCCTCGACGGCTCTCTTGCCTTGTTTGAGGGAGCGGAGATTACTTTCTGCGGTTTGCTGTTTATTTATGTCTTCATATAGGATTGCCATAGCGTGAAAGAAATCTTCCAAAGAGTTAAGGATTGGATCATCGGATTCGAAGAACCTATTGGCCCATGCCCGTGGTTCTCCACTCAGGTACGAAATAGTAGTGCAGACTTTGATCTTGTCATTACTATAAGTCCGGGGTTTCATGGCAAATAAGAGTAGGCATGAGTTTCTAAACTCACGAAATTTAGATCTATCCCCAGAGAATGGAACTGGGGGGTTTACTTGTGGTTCAGGTTTTTCAGAGGCTTTGAGTGTAATCAATTCATTTAAAGCTCTTTTCAAAGCAGTGTTTTCAGTTTGAACATCCCTTAATCCCTGGGCCAGGATGTCTACCTTTTGGTTCAGAGAAGTTATTTCATTACTCATGGCTAGTGGATCCATGGTGATGAAACTGTTATATCTTTTGGCTTGATTTTTGTTATGTTCCACTATTCAAATTTCATAGAATGGAAACATATAAGTGTAAATTATGGTTTTGTAGCTTTTTGTTGCAACCTCCAAGTCACAGTGGATTTAGTGAGGAAGTTAACCACACAAGTAGCAAAGTTCATATATGTGATTTGGATTAGCAGATTAATCACAAGTATACAATTAATTATTTGCTGTTATATTGCTGATGTAAATGTTAGTTTAATCTTCTGGAGAGAAGAATAATGGTCTTGCAAATGATCAGTGACAAAATGGATTAAGAGGATATGCACAGTCTCATTTGGCAATGAAATGAAATGAAAACTATACTTGCGTTTGCTGCTGCAGATGACAAGCGGATTAATACTGCATACACACCCACCTTGGATACCGACAAGTGGAATTAAGGTACCGTTGTTCAGAATCTGGTAAGTGTTTGATAGCGTCCTTTAGAAGTACCTGGTGTGATTTGAGAGTTGAGTCTTAAGAGACTTTAGTGCGGCTGAAGAGAATGATCCTCTAACCCTCCTGATTCACGAGTGAACTGCTAGGGTGAAAACGCTGAGCGGACAGCGTGTGACGTCACTCGGCAGTGTAAAACTGACAGGCACATGGAAGTCCCGTGTAATAGGGAGAGAAGCCGGTAATGCAAGTTCAATAGTAAGTTGTATTTTGCAGAGAATGCCTTGAGGATTTTGAGAGTCACAAGTAGGCTTTGGTGAATAATGGTTTTGAGAGGTTAGTAGAGGAAAAGTTTTAAACTGAGAAATTGTAATCCAATTTGAAAAGGAGATCTAACAAACTAACTGTCCCTATACACTCACAATAATCAAGCAAGGAACATGGATAAAGGAGTGACCTTTATAGATGTTAACAGGAAGTGGTTCAGTTCTTAAAGAGACAGTGGTTCGTTACAGGTATTCGGCAGACTATGGGGGATATCTATCAAAGCTTCAACTTTGATGCGTTCGCCGGCACCAATACGCTCGCCTAACATCGCCTAACATTGCGGTCGCATATCTCAATACGCTCTCTTTATTTATTAAAAAAAAGCCGCCAAAAAGATGTGCACCAAGTACGGGGTGATGAGCATCAGACTGTTGTTAACTAACAGTCATTGATCTTGCGTCTCTTCGGCATTTTACCAACTTTATTTATACCCTGTCACTAAACGCCGCCACTATACTAAAATGTTTCGCCCTTAACCCGCCACTTCCCGACCCTGCCGCAACATAAATAAACTTATTAACCCCTATTCCGCCGCTCCCCGACTCCGTCGCAACTTAAATAAAGTTATTAACCCCTATTCCGCCTTTCCCCGCCACTAAATAAACGTATTAACCCCTAAACCTCTGGCCTCCCACATCACCACCACTAACTAAACCTATTAACCCCTAAAACTGCCAGCCCCCCACATCGCCATAAACTAAATTAAGCTATTAACCCCTAAACCTAACAACCCGCTAACTTTAAATTAAAATAAAAAACATACCTATCTTCAAATAAATTTAAACTTTCCTGTAGAATAAAAATAAACTATTTTAAAATATTAATTAACCTACCATACATATTATACTACAATTAAATTAAACTACCAATTAAATTAACTAAATTACATATTAATAAACCCTAACCCTAGGCCGCGAGCGTACCTGTTAAAAGTTTGCTAACTTTGAAAAAGTGTCAGATAGAGCCGAATGTGTATTCTGAACATCTGTAATGACGTAAGCATCAATCTGCATCGGATTGAGACCGGCGGATCGTATGTTACGTCACAAATTTCAACATTTGCCGGTCTGTAGGCTTTGATAATTAGGTCGGATCAATCTCGCAACAATTACGCTGCGGAATTCGGCGTATTTGCGGTTGAGGCTTTGATAACTATCCCCCTATGTGTCATGCACCTTTCTATATTGTAATATAGTGGGTTCTAGATATATTGTAACAGCTACTATAAAACATTTATGTACTAAGACTAATCAGCGACCTGCAAAGGCAACATTATGATAAGCAAAAACTTATTTTCCTTCGTTTGCCTGTTGAGTAAGGTCTGGATGAACTAGTTGCAGCTAAGTAGTCAGCCTGTGACTAAATAGACCCACTATGGTGATTTTAGTGTACCCTACTAGCCCCCTATATGTAATTCAGGTGTTACCATTGCCTATTGTCTAAGGTTATTCCACAGTGTTCTGTGTTACCTACACTACAGCTCTATGTTGTGGGGTAGCGGGTTTCTTATCTTCTTATAACAATTACTACTGAACATTTATCAGCAACAAAAATTGTACAATTTGTTGTAACAACATCATAACAAATAAACAATTCTTAACAGTATCAGGGGACTTATCTGACCAGTTCTCCTGAATTCGTGGTCACCATCTATTAAGATGCCTACGAAAGTCTATTAACTATGAGTGATGTCACTTCTGGACCGTTAGTCAGCCCGATAAGTTCAGGTGCAAGAGGGGTGAATCCCTTGGCAGTTCTGGTATTTGTGCTGGTGTGTTTGGTTGAGCTCTGATGTCGGTGCCCAAGGCTTGGTTAAATGCTTGTTGATCAGCGATGCTCCTAAAGGTGACCATGCTGTTGTCTTTAGAGACTATGACGCTTGTAGGAAAACCCTATCTATATGGTATCCCCTGTTCTTTGAGGATAATAGCGACGTATCTCAAATCCCTTATTTTCTGAAGTGTGGCTGGGCAAAGATCTTAAAAAACCTGTATTTCCACTTTATTATATTCCATTGGGTTCTTTGATCTGGTATTTTTGAGTATGTCTTCTTCATCCTTGAAGGACAACAGCTTAATAATGACGTCTCTGGGTGGTGCTCTGCTCTGTGGTTTAGGCCTTAGGGCACGATGAGCCTGCTTAATTTGTACATCAGCTGCTGAGGGTTTGTTTTTAATGCAACTGAAGAAGTCTTGGATATAGGCATGGAGGGCAGGGGGGGCTTACTGATTCAGGAATCCCACAAAGCCAAAAATTGTTTCTTCTGTTTCTGTTCTCCAAATCCTATATGCACTCCATGAGACTGTGTACCACCACTTCTTGTGATTGTAAATAGCTAGATTGATGTTGAAGATCTGATCATAAGCTTTCTTGTTTTTCCTCCATTTGTGTGACCCTTTTGTTGACTGATGTTATATCTTTCTTGAGTTCGACAAACATGGATTTAACATCTAGCATAGCTTCTCTAATGTCTTCTTTGAAGGACAGGTGTTTGAGGTCTTCTTTGGTGACATAGTTATGCTGACTTGGCTTCATACTATGTACCTGAGCTGTGGTTGTTTGTTTGCAGGTGTCTTGCAAGTCTCTGCTGGCATTAGATGCAGGGTCTGATGTAATAAGGTAGCTATTTATGCTTGAGGATTGTATATTTCTGGATGTCCTTGGAGTTCTTCTGTTTGGCATTACCCCTCTTGTAACTTGTAAATGCAGTTGTGATTCTCTGTTTAGGTTAGTGTTCTTTTAGTTAAATCTTTACTTTTCTTTGCTCTTTCAAGAGTAATTTCGAGTGAAGTCACCACTCAGCTCCTCTGCTATTGCCAGAAATACAGCACAGCAGCCTGTAAGTTTTAAATCCCCTCTTAGCACTCTGGGAATGATCTGTTTAGCTTTAAGTGTGTTGTTAGCTTATTAGCATATACTGACAATTTATATATTTTTTCTTTTTGTATGTTAGCCCCCCTATATTATTTTTCATTTTATTGTTATATTTATTTTCTTTTACTTTATCCCACTCCCTGCTTTCTCTCCCCCTTTATTATTTGATAGCCCCTGCAATGTGTACCTATGATGGGATTAGGACCCATGCCCTAGAGCAACAGTACCTCACCGATCTTGTGTTATTTCAGCCCTGAAAAGGACCAGACCACGTGGAGATCCCCGCAGTGAGTAGGAATGTGCTGGATCTTTGGCCCCTTAGATATAAGTCAGAGTCAGTGTTGGTACCCCCAAGTCACCTGCGCTATGGGATTCCACTGCGTGTGACTTCTGTTATGTCTCAGAGTGAAGTCGGGTACTCTGGTTCTTCAGCAGGAATGGGAATGTGATGGGACTTTAACTGCTCAGGTATGGGCTATGGCAAGTGCCGGCTATTCTTCCCAGTCCTGTGCTGTGGTATTTTGCTGCATGCAAACCCTGTTATGGCCTAGGCGGGTTGAGGCAGGATATTTCACTGCCGATCTTCTGCTTCGTCTCAGGCACCGTGTACATATTTGCCCACAGTGATGCGGCTTAGTCGAGGGATTTCACCCGAGTCTCCATTTTAACTGTCGCGGATTGCGACCCTGCGTTAGGCCCTGAGAATGGCAGTTTCAAGTGCGTGGGGACCTCACTGCCGACATGGGAGATGATAGAGGCACTAGGGTGCAAGACAGCCCTCACTATGCCACGGATGTTAGTTTGGTTGCTGTTTCTAACACAGGAGACTGATCTTAACTCCCTCCTAACCTATTAACCCCTAAACTGCCGGCCCCCCACATCGCCAACACGATGTTTGTTGTTAGGTTAGGAGGTGTTTTTATTTTGGGGGGACTTTTTTGTTTTTATAGGGTAATTAGATTAGGTGTAATTTTTATTATTTTGGATCATTTAGTTTTTTATTTTTTGTAATTTTAGCGGGTTTTTTGTAATGTTAGATTTATGTATTTTTTCGTAGCGTTAGGTTTTTTTAATCATGTTATTTAGGATTTTTAATTGGTAGTTTATTTTATTTTATTAGAATAGTTATGTTAGGTTAATTTATAGTTTAATCTTAGGTTTTTTTATTTCACAGGTAAGTTTTTATTTATTTTAAGATAGTTATATTGTAACTTTTAATTTAAAGTTAGGGGGGTGTTAGGTTTAGGGGTTAATAATTTAATTTAGTGTTTTGCAAAGTGGGGGGCTGGCGGTTTAGGGGTTAATTCTTTATTGTAGTGTTGGCAATGTGGGGGGCCAGCGGTTTAGGGGTTAATAGGTTTATTATAGTAGTAGCGATGTGGGTGGGTGGCGGATTAGGGGTTAATAGGTTTATTTATTAGTTGCGATGTGGGGGGGGGCGGTTTAGAGGTTAATAGGTTTATTTAGTGTCAGCCATGTCGGGGAGCGGTGGATTAGAGGTTAATAACTTTATTTAGCATCGGGTTAGGGGTGTTTAGACTGGGGGTTTATGTTAGGGTGTTTTAACATAGGTTTTAACATAATTGTTTTTCCCCCATAGACATCAATGGGGTTCCGTTACAGCGATTTGCCATTCCGCGATCTCAGGTGTTAGTTTTTTCTAACACTTTCTCCCTATTAATGTCAATGGGGGAAAGCGTGCACGAGCACGTAAACTCAGCCCTTGGCTTTTGTGCGGTATGAAGCTTAACGCACCATACCGCACAGCACAAGGAGGTTTTTCATTAACTTGTAATGGCAGCGCTATGGAAAGTGCGATACCGCTCATTTTTTTGGCGTTCTTTACTCACCTGGTATAGTGCAAAACACGTAATCTTGATGAAAGTGTGCATATAAAAGACTTTAATAATGAAAGTAAATTCGAAAGTTTTCAAATTGAGTGTTCTAGCTGAGTCATGAAAGTTTAATTTTTGCCATAATAGCCGAGATTTTCAGGATTGGATGAGAACCGGTTAGATAACCTCATTTACTGAGTAGCTAATTATATCACTATTACTGTACTTCACTTCAGTCAGTCTGAAAATCTGGCTTATTAATATGGTTGTTACTTTTGCTGGGAAGAAAATACTGGCCTTGCAATAGACACATCAAAACCAATGCTCTGTTTCACCTAACAGCATGAGAGAACCTCTGGTATCTGTGCACCCCTCCATGCTGACAGGAGACAAACACATGAGGCCGGCGCTAATTTAGCTACTTGTTCTCTTCTGCTCCTCAATATACCTCACACAGCATGTTACATGTTCTATTACACATCCATGTAAGCGAGCAGAGACACAGTGTATGCACACAAAGCATCTCCGCTTACCCTCTGATCTAGCCCACCACAAACTGTCTGATGCACATGCTTATACTTCCATGTCAGCTTATGTCCTATGTCACTATTAGTGACAGAAGGAAACAAATCTGACAGTATTTAAAAAGGTATTTGGTGGAAGCCTTTGTTTCCTCTGCATGCTGAGTTCTTAACTAAAGAGCTGTGCATGAAATCTCTGCAGGCAACGGGGTTTAGTGAAGACATGAAAAGCCTGGCTGTCACTCTTGCATTGCCACATATTGCCAAGCCAGGCCCTGCTTTAATACTGGCACTAGCATTTCCTGTGAGATCAAAATACTGACTGTGCCAATAAAATACCTGCTAGATGGCACAACCTACCTGTTAGTGGGTCCTGAAAACTAGAGTTAAAGAACCCTAGTGAGACATATATTGTTAAAGGAACACTAAATACAATATAATTTAATAATTGACAAATACACAATTACAAGACAAGGCAATAGCACTTTGAATTTGAAATGAGCAGTAGATTATTTTCTGTCCAATTTTAAAGTTAAAGCGACACTAAACCCAATTTTTTTTCTATCATGATTCAGGTAGACAATACAATTTTAAACAACATTTCAATTTACTTCTATTATCAAATTTGCTTCATTCTTTAGATATCCTTTGTTGAAGAAATAGCAATGCACATGGGTCAGCCAATCACATGAGGCATCTATGTGCAGCCACCAATCACCAGCTACTGAGCTTATCTATATATGCTTTTTAGCAAAGGATATAACGAGAATGAAGTAAATTAGATACATGAAGTAAATTAGAAAGTTGTTTGAAAATGCATGTTCTTTCTAAATCATGAAAGAAAAAAATTGGGTTTCATGTCCCTTTAATCCTAATTTCCCTCACCCTGTATTATGTGACAGCCATTAACCAATCACAAACTTCATATAATTATATACAGTGCACTTTGGCACATGCTCAGTAGGAGCTGGAGCCTCAGAAAGTGTGTAAATAAAAAGAATGTGCAAGTGTTCATAATGGCTGTGTGATAGACTCCGGATACCTTGACAAGGTATCTCAGCCAAAGGATCCTTCCTTAACCTGGAACCTGTGGCTGTAGAGCGGAGAAAGTGATTTTAGCAAGAGCCCACCCTAATAACCAGACAAGACCAGTATTAAGGTGAAACACGAACAGACTTTATTGGCATAAACACACTGCTTATATACACATTGGCCATCTTGATAGGAGCCTTATTTGATCCAAAGATTCTCGCCCCTCCAGACAGGCTGGCACTTCCATAGGAACAATAGTCACATAGGGATCCCACAATAGCTAGGTCACGGTTTTAGCGTGATTCCAAGGGAGCGGCAGCTATTCCCGGGTACCATTGGAGAGCTTAAATGAGCGGCAGTTGATCAAAGGGTATGCCGGGTCAGCCAGAGGTAGATGGGGGTCCGAAACCCTGGGCTCCGGAGTGAGCTCCCTCCTGGCAATCACCCCAACCCTTGCCCCTCAAAGGTAGTACAAATCTACAAAAGAGCCAAGCTCTGGGGCAAAGGGCCTCCAGAGTGACCTAGGTCAAAGTTTAATGGGGATCCCTAGCGAGCCCAGCCAGTGAGTAGATCCACAAGATCCCGGCTAGGCTCTCGGTGAGTCAGATCGGGGCCAGCGGGCAGCGATCAGCTCGTTCTGGGCAAGGTGAAAGTGTAGTAACAATGTGACGGAAGCTGAGGAAAACACAACAATCCACAGGATGGGAGGAGGTAGCCTTGGCAGCCTGGTATACGTGACAGTGCTCCCCCCTCATAGTCCGGCAGACCTGGCTAGATCCTGACGGGTTGGCTTGGTGCTGTCCGGTGGTGCTATTCTAATTCAGTTTGCCGGGAAAGGCCATCTGCATTGCCGTTACTCTTTTCCGGTCGATACTGAAATGTAAAGTTGAAGGACTGCAAGGCTAAGCTCCACCGCAACAGACATCCATAGTCCCCGGAAACCCGGTTAAGCCATACCAGTGGCTTGTGGTCGGTGAGCACTGTGAACGACCTTCGGTATAAGTATGGCTGCAGTTTCTTGAGAGCCCACACCAGTGCCAAGCATTCCTTCTCCACTGCCATGTAGCCTACTTCCCAGGGTAGTAGGTTTTTGCTAATGTAGGCTACAGGGGGTTCATGGCCCTCCCCATCCACCTGGTTCAGCACTGCTACTAACCCGAACATGAGGCATCTGTATGAACACAAAAACATTTGGATGGGTTAGGAGCGGCCAGGATAGGGGCAGAAACTTGCAGTAGTACTCTGCTGTACCAAGAAAGGCTAAGACTTGGGTTTTGGGGGTTGGCCAGTTAGTGACTGCCTCAATCTTGGCCGGCTCCGGCCTCTGCTTTTAACAGCCCACTCTTCAGCATCAGACCCACAGCCCTCATGCAGTCCAAAATGGTGCCTAGGTGGACTAAGTGTTCCTCCCAGGTATCACTGTAGATCACAATGTCATCAAGGTATGCACTGGCATACTCCTGGAGGCTATCAAGAAGGTGATCTACAATCTTCTGGAACGTCGCCGGAGCATTCTTCATCCCAAATGGCATGACCTTAAACTGGTACAGGCCAAATGGGGTGATGAATGCCAACTTCAGAATAGATTCCGTGTCCCAGGGAATCGGTCAGTAACCCTTGCAGAGATATAATATCATTTGGAAGTTACCCTGGGTGATGTGATCTAATAGTTCATCTACCTGGGGCATAGGATAGGCATCGGTCGTGGTCCTGCCATCCCGCTTGGGCACCAACACCACCGGTGATACCCAGGGACTGTTGAATGACTTGATAACCCCTGTATCAAGCATCTCCATAATTTCACTGCGCATGCCTTCCCTAACTGACTCAGGGACCTGGTACGCCGGCTGCCACAAGGACGCCTGTCCCGGGGTCTCCACCCTTTGCAACGCTATCGGGGTGTACCCAGGGTCTGTGGAGAACATGTCCTGTTGGCTCTCTAGCACCCGTCTAACTTGCTCTCGTTGCACAGTCCCTAGCCGCTCATCTAGACTTATGTCTCCTACGCCTGCGGGCGCCCTACTCCACCCGGGTAGCTCCAGCATGGGGAGACTCTCCGAGTCCTTCATGGCTGGAGCGCATATGGTGGCTACCTCCTGTGGCCTCTCCTGGTATGCCTTCAGAATGTTCACATGAAAGGTCCGGCGGACCCGTTCATCTGAACATTTGGCTACCAGGTAGGTAGTATCACAAAGCTGCTCTATCACTCGATAGGGTCCCTGCCAAGCAGCCTGCAGCTTTTCTGTCTTGATCGGTTGTGGGGCCAGAACCTTCTGCCCCACCTCTAGGGTGTGGTTACGAGCATTACGGTCGTACCACCTCTTCTGTCTACCTTTGATCTGAAGGTTCTCACGCACTCTGGCGGCGAAGTCCTTCCGTCGGTCCCTGAACTCCAGGATGTACCCTACAATGGAGGGTCCCTCTTCCCCAACTGACCCTTCCCAGTGGGTTCTAAGTAGGTCTAGGGGCCTCCTCACCCTCCGGCCATATACTAGTTCAAAGAGGGAGAATCAGGTACATTCCTGGGGCACCTCCCAGTAAGCAAACAGGGGATGCGGCAGGTATCTCTCCCAGTCCTTTTGAGAGACAGAGAACATCCAAATTAGCTGCCTAAGGGTCCCATTGAACCTCTCGCATAACTCGCTAGTCTGGGGGTGGTATGGGGAGCTCAGCAGGGGTTTTATACCGCAAAACCTCCATAGCTGCTGAGTGAGCTCAGCTGTAAACTAAGTCCCTTGGTCTGAGATAATCTCCCGGGGGAAACCCACTCTGGCAAAGATCCAGAGCAGGGCATCGGCTACGGTCTATGCCTGGATTTTGGCCAGTGGGATTGCCTCCGGGTACTGGGTAGCCTAGTCTACTACCGTCAGTAAGTATCTCTTTCCTGAGGAACTGGGACGGGCAATGATCGGACGATGTCAACAGCTACCCTGTTGAACGGTTCATCGATGATAGGGAGGGGAAGCAGGGAATCTTTGGAGTGGTCGCCTGTCTTCCCTACTCTCTGACAGATGTTGCAGGTCCGGCAGTACTGCCTAACGTTCCCCGTAATCCAGGGCCAGAAAAAGGTCTGGGTGAGTCTGTGGTGGGTCCTAGTACTCCCTAGATGTCCTGCCAGGGGAATGTCATGCCCTATGCATAGCAGGTTGCACCAATACTTTTGTGGTACAACCAACTGATGCTTGGGCATTAGCCTGCTCCCACCACTTCAGTAACCCAGTACAAGAGTCCACCATCCCACTCAAAGCGGTCCCCTCCTAACCCCCCTGGGTTGGTCCCCGCACGGGCACGGTATAGGCCTAATGTCAGGTCACTTAATGTCTCCGGGGCAAAGTCAGTGGGGAAAGCCCAGGGGACAGGGTAAACGGTCTGGGTAGAAGTCATGTGGGTTCCATTGTCAAGTGCTGTAATCTGGAGCCAGGGTTGTTGGCGGGTGGTAACGGGGCAAGCATCCATAGGTCCATCCATAACAAAGGATGATGCAAGATGTCCCAAATCATTTCCTAACATAACTTCTGCTGGAAAGTGGGCCATGACCCCCACTTACACAGCACAGGAGCTGGCACCCCAGTCCAAGTGGACCCATGTTGGAGGGATCCGGAGCACCTTATCCCCAGCCACATGAACTGTAAAAGATTTCCTGGTCTGGTCTGCCCTGGTGACCAGATGTGGCTGAACAAGAGTAATAATGGCTCTGCTGTCCCGTAGTTCTTGTGCCTGCCAGCCGTTAATCCATACTGACTGGTGATTGTGCAGACAATTGTCACCAGTTGTTGCTTGTACCGGGTCCACCTCGTGCAAGACCCCAAATTCATCTTCAACCCAAGCGGTGGGGTCAGTGAGGCTCTCTGATTCCAAACAGTGGAGGGCTGCCCTGGAACCCCCAGCGGGTGCACTGGTCCAGTTGGGAGGGGGCGGATTTCTTGGACAGTTGAATCATACATGGCCCATCTGGTCACACACGTAGCACCAGATTCCCATCTCCTGGGGCGGACTGGGGCCGGAAGAGCAGAGAGGTACCGGTGGGTCACTGGAGGACGGGGAGGTGCGGGAGTAGAGCGGATCATTGAACGGGGCTAGGGTCAAACTGGCCGTCGGACATCCAGGAACTGGTCTGCCAGAATGGCTGCTTGGTCTACTGTGGCAGGTTTCTGATCCCGGACCCATTCTCTTACCTACGGCGGGGAGTGGTCATAGAAGTTCTCCAGCAGGATGAGCTGGGAGGCTTGGGCCAGGGTGGTGACTTGGCAACCTGAGAACCAATAATCCAGGGAGTAGGTGAACTGATGGGTTCACTCAGTCTGCTTGTCTTCCAGGGGAATAGCCTCAAAAGCGTCCAAAGTCCTTCCCGAAAATGTACCGATCAGGAGGGTGACACAGTTAGTCTTGGCAATACCCTGTAATTCGCATTGAATTTTGAATACCTGGAGGTACCAGCAAGTCTTTAAGGGTACTTCTTTTAAGCCCGGAGTATGGCTGCTCCATCCGAAGGGGCCCTGGTGGTGGTTTGGATGTTGCAGGTAGAAGGAAACATCCCACCACTGCCAACCAGTTGTGACGGACTTTGGATACCTTGATTAGGCCAGGGTTCCATGGCTACCCCAGCCGGTGAGTGCCAACTTGATTTTTCTTGGGGAAAGTGTGACTCCTCTAGTTCTAGTGAGTCTGGGTCCGGGTCTGAGATAGATGGGTCCTTGGGTTTATATACGAAAGGCCACAGGAGAATGTATAGAAAAATGAGTAGGGGCAAACCCGGGAAGGGTAATGTCAGTGGCTCGGCCCAGTCATCTCAACACCCAGGGGTACAGGGGGGTTCACCACAGGCTGTGAATAGGAAAGCGGGATGTACATGGGGACACTTACTCATGTCAGGTACATAGTTTACATGCCCACCTTAAGTCAAAGATGGTGAAGTGTATCCAGGATGGTAAGTACGTCAACATGTTTGAATTATCCGCAGAGGTGTTTAAATTCAAAGAAATGGCGGAGGATGGGACGGGCCCTAAAAATTCAAACGGCCCCATACATTTGAAGAATGGCATCGGTGTTTCAGGGTATATGCCACATGCTATCTAGAGAGGTTCCCAGACCAGGGTACCGCGTTATTTAAGTATGTAGACACAATAGATGCAATACGTAGGAAATTTGCCGACAGAGCCTGGAGGGAGTATGACATGATCTACTGTAAAAAGAAGGTGGGTAATCCATTGCTAGACTTTGGGACCATGGATCTACACCTCTGGGCGCATCTTGATGTGGAACGTGGGGCACAAGCGGGCCCAGGAGTGGTTACCCAGGGGTCTAGGCAGCCTACGCGCTTTTGACGGCAGCAAGGTGGCGTATGCTGGTGTTACCAGGATAAGGCATGTGAGAGGGGCACATCCTGCACGTTCAAGCATGTCTGCAAGTTCTGCAGCGGGCAACATCCCGGGGCAGACTGCTCCAAGAAATGGGACACCCAAACTGAACGGTTCGGGTCTAAGGGAAGCGCTGCGGGTAAGGACGGATTCGCCTCTTAGGGTCCCTATTATCTGTAGGTGGTTGAGCAGGTACCCGAACAGGGTGGCTGCTAGATTGCTGGACGCTGGCCTGCGACTGGGTTTTACTATTCCGGTAGTGGGCCAGGTGCTGGGGTCAAGGGTTCGGAAGAATCTACAATCGGCCTCTCAGTATCCAGAGGTGGTCAGGGACAAGCTGGGTAAGGAAGTAGTTTTGGGCAGGGTTGTGGGTCCTTTTGAGGACTTGCCAAATACAGATTTGGTGATTTCTCAGCTAGGAGTGGTTCCCAAAAAAGAAACGGGTAAGTTTCGGCTCATTCAGCATCTATCCTACCCAAAGGGACAGTCGGTAAACGACGCCATTCCAGAGGCTTTGAGCTCGGTCCACTACCAGACGCGCTGGCTATCGTGAGGGAAAGGGGGCCTGGGGCCTTAATGGCTAAATTGGACATAGAGTCCGCGTTCCGGTTTCTCCCAATCCACCCATCATCTTTTAGACTGATGGGGTGCTGGTTTGAAGGGGGTTACTACGTAGATCATTGCCTGCCTATGTGCTGTTCTATATCCTGCACCTATTTTGAGGCATTTAGTACTTTCCTCCACTGGGCGGTTGCATCAGTAGCGGTAAGTGACAAGATTGCTCACTATTTTGATGATTTCCTTTTAGTGGGGGCTGCCGATTCAGGGGAATGTGCCTCCTTGATGAACGTCATGAGGTTCATGATGGCTAGGTTTGGGGTTCCCCTTGCCGAGGATAAAACGGAGGGGCCTTGCACGTGCCTGACATTTCTTGGCATAGAAATAGATTCCGTGGCAATGGTATGCAGGCTGCCTAAAGAGAAGGTGGCTCGAATGTTGATGACAGTTCGTTCCATGACTGCAGCGCAGTCTTGTTCGCTCAGGGAGTTGCAGTCGCTCCTAGGTCTCCTAAACTTCGCGTGGAGAGTCATCCAGTGGGGTAGGATTTTTAGCAAAACGCTGGAACAGAGATTGGGGGGCGGCAGGGCAGCAGCGTCTTGGATCCGGATCACGGGGAATCTCGTGGCGGATCTGAAGGTTTGGGAGCGGTTCCTACAGGATTTTAATGGTGTCTGTATGTGGAGGGGTGACCCAGTGTCCAATTAGTCTTTGCATCTGTTCACGGATGCTGCAGGGGTATCTGGATACGGGGCTTACTTTGAAGGGGCATGGAGTGCGGAGCCATGGCCATCTGAGTGGGCGGGCCTAGGGCTTACACACAACCTTTGCTTCTTGGAACTGTTTCCCATTGTAGTTGCAGTTGAGATGTGGGGCACCTCTTCAGCAACAGGGCTGTGATTTTCTCGACAGATAATCTCAGCGTTGTTTTTGCCATTAACAGACTTTCAGCTTCATCGCCTATGGTGGTGCATTACCTGCAACACCTGGTGTTGAGATGTCTGCAGTGGAACATTGATTTTAGCACTCGTCATGTCCCAGGAGTCCAGAACATAGTGGCGGATGCATTGTCTCGCTTCCAGTGGGAGGCGTTTAGGGCTGCGGCGCCAACTGCAGCTCCTAATGGTCTTTCTTGCCCTGTCTTTCTGTGGCAGATGGCGAGGGACTGCAGTGGCTGATCCCCTTATTACGGGCTTTGGCACCCAACACTTGGTCGGCCTATGTGAGGTATTGGAGTGAGTGGGTAGATTTCTGCGACCTCCGTGAGTTTCCTTCTTGCGAAGGTGAGCAGGGATTTATTTTGCAGTGGTTGGCTGACCTGAGAGGTAAGCAAGTAAAAAAGGGGGCAGTGGTCTCTAGGCTTTCTGTCGTAGCCTTCTTTTGCAGGTTATACGCATTTCGTGATGCGTCGCGCTCCTTCCTAGTGAAACAGTTAATTCGGGGGTGGGGCCGATTGGAGGTGCCAAGGCATGATGCTAGGGAACCCATTACAGCAGATCATCTGGTTAAACTGCTGGTGGTATTACCGGAGACCTGTTCCTCGCCTTTTGAGGTTTGGCTCTTTGGGGCGGCCTTTGGGCTGGCATTTCATGGGGCACTGAGAGTAGGGGAGCTGGTCCCATGTGCCAAGACGGCCGTATCGGGGGGAGTCATGCACAATCACGTTAGGGTTGTGGATGATTCAGTGCTTCTCTTTATCCCCAGGTCTAAGATGGACCAGGAGGGCCGGAGAGCCTGGCTTTCCTTGCCAGGGCAGCCAAGGGTCACCTGTTGCCCAGTACATCTGGTCTCTTCATACCTAGATGTGCGGCCAGTAGATTCCTACCGGTTTCTTATACATGCGAATGGGGACCCGCTGACCAGATACCAATTCATGATGGTGTTAGGCCGGGTAGCGCAGCGGGCAGGTCTCGATGGGTCACGTATTGCCCCCCACTCATTCAGGGTAGGGGCGGCCATGAGGGCAGCGGAGCTGGGTTGATCATAAGATCGCATTCGCTCCTTAGGGCATTGGAGATCGCAGCAGTACAAATCCTATGTTAGGCCTCTGTACGCATAAGTATAGGTTGATGGGGCATCAAGGGAATTGGGCTTGCATGGGTAAACAGAAGGGGGGTTGGCCATGGTTAATGATGGTCAGGTCCAGTATGGTGCAAGCTAACTCTTGTTTCTTTGTTTCAGGCATACGTCCAGGTCCTTTACGGGTGTGGATCGTCAGCCATTCTTATGTGCATTGGGCCGCAATTAGAGCCGCAGGAATGCCAGAAGGACAGCAGCTGGGATTTCCATCGTCCATGGCTGTGTTGCGTTGGCTAGGGCGCAGGGGTTTGTCCTGGGCAGATCTGCCTGCATTGTTACAGGATGCCGCAAGAAGGTGGGAAAAAAACCCACATTTTGATCTTACATGCTGGCGGTAATGATGTGGGGGCCATCCCCACATTAGATTTAATCCGGGTAATGCAATCGGATCTGCGGCAGTTCAGACTCTGGTTTCCAGGTGTGCGAATCGGGTGGTCGAATGTGATCCCTAGATTGAGGTGGAAGCACATGGTGTGCCATAAAACGGCTTTCCAGGTCAGGAAAAATATAAATAGGGACCTGAGGAAGCAGGTAGGGGTCCTCGAGGGTTTTGTGATAGAGCATGGGAAGATCTCAGCAGCCCATAAGGGTTTATATAGGCAGGATGGGGTTCATTTAGGACTGGCAGGAGTAGATTTGTTCCTTCAGAACATCAGGCAGGCGTTACTCCTAAGGATTTAGTGGTGGTGGCAAGAGTCTGGACCATTTAATTTGCAGGTCTGTCTCTTGTGGCGGGTGGTCAGGATCACGGCTGCAGGCTGGAAGGAGGTTTTGAATGACAGCCATTGCGGTCAGGGTGACGTCACAGGCTCGGTATGCTTGGGCGTGCTCGGGCTGATTATTAACGGGCCGAGAACCCCCTATATTATAGCTGCGTTGAGTATCTCCGCCTTGTGGTCTGCAGCAGTGTCCCTTGGCCATTTTCTAGAAGGGGTTATATATATAGTTAGTTATGTAGGCCCCGATTGCCGCCACCCGTGATTGATTTACCTGTCGTTGCCAGTTCCCATTGCTGGTATTAATAAATACGACCCACGGGTCTTTCACCCACCTAATGTGCCGAGTTTTATTGACAAAATTATTAAAGTTCAACTGTTAAGTTATTACTTAGATATGTTACAAGCAGACACTCAAGAGATGTAGGGCATTTAATCCCTTAAGGAAGTGCAGGGCGATTAGCCCAGAGCGTAGCTAAGGGTTAAGGCCTGGTTGAGTGAGTGCTGCTGTGTGTGTATTTGTTACAATGTTGCATTGTGTTGGGAGGGGTTTACCAACCTTATATATGGGATGTGCAGGGAGACCACTTCCTCTTTGTTCCTGTGGATCCATGGAAGCTCTGTCCCCACCCTCCCATCCCTGTTATGCATTGTTGATTTGCTAATGTTATGTTAAAAGGCGGCAATCATTTTCTTTTTTAGTGTCACTGTATGAGACTAGGTGTCTGAGGCTGGAAGAGGGTTACTCAAACTACGTCCTTAAGTCCAAGGATGGTAACTTGAGCTCCCCAGTTATTGACATGCTGTTTGTCAAGTCGAGACTGGACCTACTGGTTTGGAGTTTCTAATGTTGGCACCCTACTCTGGCGGGTGGTCAGGATCACGGCTGCAGGCTGGAAGGAGGTTTTGAATGACGGCCATTGCGGTCAGGGTGACGTCACAGGCTCGATATGCTTGGGCGTGCTCGGGCTGATTATTAACGGGCCGAGAACCCCCTATATTATAGCTGCGTTGAGTATCTCCGCCTTGTGGTCTGCAGCAGTGTCCCTTGGCCATTTTCTAGAAGGGGTTATATATATAGTTAGTTATGTAGGCCCCGATTGCCGCCACCCGTGATTGATTTACCTGTCGTTGCCAGTTCCCATTGCTGGTATTAATAAATACGACCCACGGGTCTTTCACCCACCTAATGTGTCGAGTTTTATTGACAAAATTATTCAAGTTCAACTGTTAAGTTATTACTTAAATAAGTTACAAGCAGACACTCAGGAGATATAGGGCATTTAATCCCTTAGGCACAAATAGTTGTAAATGCTTCTCTGGGATCCCCTTTGTTCAGAAATAGCAGCGATATATGGCTTTGGCATTGCTTTTTGGTAATTAGAAGGCAGCTAAATGCCACTGCGCACAGCATTTTTATAATGTCCAGCAATGAAGGGGTTAATTAGGTAGCTTGTAGGGTTAATTTTAGCTTTAGTGTAGAGATCAGCCTCCCACCTGACACATCCCACCCCCTGATTCCTCCCTGGCCCCTCTCAAACAGCTCTCTTCCCACCCCCACATCACAATTGTCACTGCCATCTTAAGTACTGGCAGAAAGTCTGCCAGTACTAAAATATAAGGCTTTATATATATATATATATATATATATATATATATAGTATGCAGTGTAGGACCCCCCCCCCCTTAGCCCCCAACCTCCCTGTTTCCCTCCCAAACAGCTCTCTAACCCTCCCCCCTCTACCTATTTGCCGCCATCTTGGGTACTGGCAGCAGTACCCAGTTAAAAAAAAATTCAAAAAACATTTTTTTCTGTAGTGTAGCTGCCCCCCCTCAATACCCTATCCCCTTCCCAGATGCCTTTCCCAACACTTATACGCCCTCTCCTTCCTTCACTTTCACTTAACATTTGCTATAGTGTAGCGGTCCAGCCCACTCCCGCCCCCTCATGCTCGCTCCCGCCCCCTTACGCCCACTGCTGCCCTCTCACTTCCACTCAAGGACCTTTAATTAGCACTCATTGGACCTCCTCCAGCAGTGGGCCGACCACCTGCTTCCCTCTTATCCCTCCCACACCACCAACAATTGGCACCATCGATGGCCGATGCAGAGAGGGCCACAGACTGGCCCTCTCTGCATTGGTTGCTTACCAGAGGGTATTGCAGGATGACTCTCTTTTTTGATACCCTGAAAGCGTCTGGAAGCAATCACGTTCGCTTCCAGCACTTAAAACCCCTGAGGATGTGCCAGGCACGTCCTTGTTCATTAACAACCATTTTTTTGTAAGAGGTGCCTGGCACATCCACGGTCGTTACGGGGTTAAAATTGCAAACTCTATCTAAATCATGAAAGTTTAAAGTGATGGTAAAACCTAAAATTTGTGAAATGCTAGAATTTACTATCGTAACAAATAAAGGGGACTTTCATTCATGAAGTATTAAATACTTCATTCTGAAAGCCCCTTTATTTGTTAGCAGCGTTCGCTTCGCTGAGCTGCAAAAGGCAGTCCACGGCAGAACACTATTTGGCTGAGAGGTGACGTTTCCACCTCTTAGCCATTAGCCGTGTGGGAAATCCAGCTTGGTACTGTGTTTTGCGGCGCCAAGATGGATTTCCCACACGGCTATTGGCTAAGAGGTGGAAACGTTACCTCTCAGTCAAATAGAATTCTGCCGTGGTCAGCCTTTAGCAGCTCAGCACAGTGAACGCTGCTAACAAATAAATTGGCTTTCAGAATGAAGTATTTAATACTTGAGTTGCCTTACTATTTTGACTCCCTCTAGAGGTGACAGAGGGTACTCCAGTGCTTTTGAAGTTTTGTACACTGTGGCACACTGGTATGCTCTGATAGCTGACCGCTTGTGCCACAATCCAGGTAAGTATCAAAGGCTATGGCACAAAGTTTCAGCTTTTCATAAATATTCAATTGTGTTTTCAAATAAATGCAAATGTATACCCAGCCCAGCTGTCACCTGACTCCCTTGTGCACTGCAATTGCTTGTTTTTCAATTTCAGGGGCTTTTCCTCTAACACAGAGCATTGATATGGCACAAACACACAATGAAGGGAGAAGTACTTCCATTTATATATTTTCATTTAATTCATAAGCAAAAAAGGAACAGTAGTGTTCATTTCTCCATCTCATGCATTGCTGTACCATGTTGTGCGCATACAGTCAGGACATCAGCAGAGCATCTTCTGCTTATCTTTACATTCTTCAATATATCAAGTGAGAAATTAGCAATGCAATCTGATCAAACGTTGGCTTTGCTAAACCACCTCATGAATACATAGTGAGGACAACAGTAGCCCCACCCAAACCAAATGCATTACTATCAGATGGTAGTTAAGCGCTAAGAGCGAGGTTTGTGGGAGGATGTTATTGATCTATAAATAAAGCTATATGACGGCATATATTATGGATATAAAATCTAATATTAGATTAGATCTCTAGTTCCGAGTGAGTTGTCTTGTCCGTCAGCGCGGAGGGCGATTCTACACTTTTGTATCACAAGCACCTATGTGTTATGGCTCTACCAGTCGTTTTAGTCGTTTTTTAATAACGACCGCAAAGATACACCTTCCCAAATAGTCGTTTTTGAACGACCGCCAAGTTTCAACATCAAAAAGACCCACCAGTTGCTACTAGCAACCAAAGGGAACAAACCGCACTTTTAGTCGCTACATCGCGACCGCACAGCCTGCACAATTTGAGGATAACCTATCCCCATATCACATTAAGCAACCATCAAGTCATTTATTTTGACCGCCAAGTTCTACATTTATTCCCCCAAGACTTCCACAATCTTTGCGGAATAGGGGCTACCATAGAAACGCCGTACGCAACCGGCATTAGTAACGTCACACCGGTCACGTAAAAGGAGCAATCAACACCATCTGGTAACGCCAAGCCGTACACAACGCGGTCTCTACCCGACAGTTACCTCGCATCTCTACTGAACATCTTAGGAGATACATTTTTACTCCACAGTTGCTAACAGCAATTTAAAAACTCAAGTACTTTACACTGCCATTTGATCTTTTTTATCAACTGTTACTAAATAGTAACGAATAAGGGAGACGTCCCTGCACTTTTAGATACTTATGTTTTTATTTGCCTAATACTTGATATATTGTTTTTACCTTTATTTTAATAAATTGTATCTTTATTTGTACTCTCTTCGCTTCTCTCGATCTTTTAGTTCACTATACCGATTTTTATATATATATATATTGACATTATCCCCACATATTTTTAGTACTTATCACAATCTAATATTAGATTTTATATCCATAATATACGCCGTCATATAGCTTTATTTATAGATCAATAACATCCTCCCACAAACCTCACTCTTAGCACTTAACTACCATCTGATCTTTTGCTCTCAATTTCTTGCTTTCCTGGAGGGGAATTCAGTAGTTAAGCTGAGTTTTTCACCTCTAGCTCTTATAATTTAATCTTTAACCCAAATGCATTACTATACCATGTTATGTATAAACAGTGCACATAGCAGCAGTGACAGCTGATTTATATCACATATTACTATATCATGTCATGTATATACAGTGCACATAGCAGCAGTAAAAGCTGATTTATATCACATATTACTATATCATGTCATGTATATACAGTGCACATAGCAGCAGTAACAGCTGATTTATATCACATATTACTATATCATGTCATGTATATACAGTGCACATAGCAGCAGTAACAGCTGATTTATATCACATATTACTATATCATGTCATGTATATACAGTGCACATAGCAGCAGTAACAGCTGATTTATATCACATATTACTATATCATGTCATGTATATACAGTGCATATAGCAGCAGTAACAGCTGATTTATATCACATATTACTATACCATGTCATGTATATACAGTGCATATAGCAGCAGTAACAGCTGATATATATATCACATATTACTATACCATGTCATGTATACACAGTGCATATAGCAGCAGTGACAGCTGATTTATATCACATATTACTATATCATGTTATGTATAAACAGTGCACATAGCAGCAGTGACAGCTGATTTATATCACATATTACTATATCATGTCATGTATATACAGTGCACATAGCAGCAGTAACAGCTGATTTATATCACATATTACTATATCATGTCATGTATACACAGTGCACATAGCAGCAGTAAAAGCTGATTTATATCACATATTACTATACCATGTCATATATACACAGTGCACATAGCAGCAGTAACAGCTGATTTATATCACATATTACTATACCATGTTATGTATATACAGTGCACATAGCAGCAGTAACAGCTGATTTATATCACATATTACTATATCATGTTATGTATAAACAGTGCACATAGCAGCAGTGACAGCTGATTTATATCACATATTACTATATCATGTCATGTATATACAGTGCACATAGCAGCAGTAACAGCTGATTTATATCACATATTACTATATCATGTCATGTATATACAGTGCACATAGCAGCAGTAACAGCTGATTTATATCACATATTACTATAGCATGTTATGTATACACAGTGCACATAGCAGCAGTAACAGCTGATTTATATCACATATTACTATACCATGTCATGTATATACAGTGCATATAGCAGCAGTAACAGCTGATTTATATCACATATTACTATACCATGTCATGTATATACAGTGCATATAGCAGCAGTAACAGCTGATATATATATCACATATTACTATACCATGTCATGTATACACAGTGCATATAGCAGCAGTGACAGCTGATTTATATCACATATTACTATATCATGTCATGTATATACAGTGCACATAGCAGCAGTAACAGCTGATTTATATCACATATTACTATACCATGTTATGTATACACAGTGCACATAGCAGCAGTGACAGCTGATTTATATCACATATTACTATATCATGTCATGTATACACAGTGCATATAGCAGCAGTGACAGCTGATTTATATCACATATTACTATATCATGTCATGTATACACAGTGCACATAGCAGCAGTGACAGCTGATTTATATCACATATTACTATACCATGTCATGTATATACAGTGCACATAGCAGCAGTGACAGCTGATATATATCACATATTACTATAGCATGTTATGTATACACAGTGCACATAGCAGCAGTAACAGCTGATTTATATCACATATTACTATACCATGTCATGTATATACAGTGCACATAGCAGCAGTAACAGCTGATTTATATCACATATTACTATACCATGTTATGTATACACAGTGCACATAGCAGCAGTAACAGCTGATTTATATCACATATTACTATACCATGTCATGTATACACAGTGCACATAGCAGCAGTAACAGCTGATTTATATCACATATTACTATATCATGTCATGTATAAACAGTGCACATAGCAGCAGTGACAGCTGATTTATATCACATATTACTATATCATGTCATGTATATACAGTGCACATAGCAGCAGTGACAGCTGATTTATATCACATATTACTATATCATGTCATGTATATACAGTGCATATAGCAGCAGTAACAGCTGATTTATATCACATATTACTATATCATGTCATGTATACACAGTGCACATAGCAGCAGTAACAGCTGATTTATATCACATATTACTATACCATGTCATGTATACACAGTGCACATAGCAGCAGTGACAGCTGATTTATATCACATATTACTATACCATGTCATGTATATACAGTGCACATAGCAGCAGTAACAGCTGATTTATATCACATATTACTATATCATGTCATGTATAAACAGTGCACATAGCAGCAGTAACAGCTGATTTATATCACATATTACTATACCATGTCATGTATATACAGTGCATATAGCAGCAGTAACAGCTGATTTATATCACATATTACTATACCATGTCATGTATACACAGTGCACATAGCAGCAGTGACAGCTGATTTATATCACATATTACTATACCATGTCATGTATATACAGTGCACATAGCAGCAGTAACAGCTGATTTATATCACATATTACTATATCATGTCATGTATAAACAGTGCACATAGCAGCAGTGACAGCTGATATATATCACATATTACTATATCATGTCATGTATAAACAGTGCACATAGCAGCAGTGACAGCTGATTTATATCACATATTACTATATCATGTCATGTATACACAGTGCACATAGCAGCAGTGACAGCTGATTTATATCACATATTACTATACCATGTCATGTATATACAGTGCACATAGCAGCAGTGACAGCTGATTTATATCACATATTACTATATCATGTCATGTATAAACAGTGCACATAGCAGCAGTGACAGCTGATTTATATCACATATTACTATACCATGTCATGTATATACAGTGCACATAGCAGCAGTAACAGCTGATTTATATCACATATTACTATATCATGTCATGTATATACAGTGCACATAGCAGCAGTAACAGCTGATTTATATCACATATTACTATATCATGTCATGTATAAACAGTGCACATAGCAGCAGTGACAGCTGATTTATATCACATATTACTATATCATGTCATGTATATACAGTGCACATAGCAGCAGTAACAGCTGATTTATATCACATATTACTATACCATGTCATGTATATACAGTGCACATAGCAGCAGTAACAGCTGATTTATATCACATATTACTATACCATGTCATGTATATACAGTGCACATAGCAGCAGTAACAGCTGATTTATATCACATATTACTATAGCATGTTATGTATATACAGTGCACATAGCAGCAGTAACAGCTGATTTATATCACATATTACTATACCATGTCATGTATACACAGTGCATATAGCAGCAGTGACAGCTGATTTATATCACATATTACTATATCATGTCATGTATACACAGTGCATATAGCAGCAGTAACAGCTGATTTATATCACATATTACTATATCATGTCATGTATATACAGTGCACATAGCAGCAGTGACAGCTGATTTATATCACATATTACTATATCATGTCATGTATATACAGTGCACATAGCAGCAGTAACAGCTGATTTATATCACATATTACTATACCATGTCATGTATATACAGTGCACATAGCAGCAGTAACAGCTGATTTATATCACATATTACTATATCATGTCATGTATACACAGTGCACATAGCAGCAGTAACAGCTGATATATATCACATATTACTATATCATGTCATGTATATACAGTGCATATAGCAGCAGTGACAGCTGATTTATATCACATATTACTATATCATGTCATGTATATACAGTGCACATAGCAGCAGTAACAGCTGATTTATATCACACATTACTATACCATATAATGTATACACAGTGAGTACAGCAGCACCAGATAATACATCTCACACATTACTATACCATATAATGTATACACAGTGAGTACAGCAGCACCAGATAATACATCTCACACATTACTATACCATATAATGTATACACAGTGAGTACAGCAGCACCAGATAATACATCTCACACATTACTATACCATATAATGTATACACAGTGAGTACAGCAGCACCAGATAATACATCTCACACATTACTATACCATATAATGTATACACAGTGAGTACAGCAGCACCAGATAATACATCTCACACATTACTATACCATATAATGTATACACAGTGAGTACAGCAGCACCAGATAATACATCTCACACATTACTATACCATATAATGTATACACAGTGAGTACAGCAGCACCAGATAATACATCTCACACATTACTATACCATATAATGTATACACAGTGAGTACAGCAGCACCAGATAATACATCTCACACATTACTATACCATATAATGTATACACAGTGAGTACAGCAGCACCAGATAATACATCTCACACATTACTATACCATATAATGTATACACAGTGAGTACAGCAGCACCAGATAAT
Source organism: Bombina bombina (assembly GCF_027579735.1). Taxonomy (NCBI): domain Eukaryota; kingdom Metazoa; phylum Chordata; class Amphibia; order Anura; family Bombinatoridae; genus Bombina; species Bombina bombina. Next base: position 803,406,715 of record NC_069504.1, read on the forward strand.
ACATCTCACACATTACTATACCATATAATGTATACACAGTGAGTACAGCAGCACCAGATAATACATCTCACACATTACTATACCATATAATGTATACACAGTGAGTACAGCAGCACCAGATAATACATCTCACACATTACTATACCATATAATGTATACACAGTGAGTACAGCAGCACCAGATAATACATCTCACACATTACTATACCATATAATGTATACACAGTGAGTACAGCAGCACCAGATAATACATCTCACACATTACTATACCATATAATGTATACACAGTGAGTACAGCAGCACCAGATAATACATCTCACACATTACTATACCATATAATGTATACACAGTGAGTACAGCAGCACCAGATAATACATCTCACACATTACTATACCATATAATGTATACACAGTGAGTACAGCAGCACCAGATAATACATCTCACACATTACTATACCATATAATGTATACACAGTGAGTACAGCAGCACCAGATAATACATCTCACACATTACTATACCATATAATGTATACACAGTGAGTACAGCAGCACCAGATAATACATCTCACACATTACTATATCATATAATGTATACACAGTGAGTACAGCAGCACCAGATAATACATCTCACACATTACTATACCATATAATGTATACACAGTGAGTACAGCAGCACCAGATAATACATCTCACACATTACTATACCATATAATGTATACACAGTGAGTACAGCAGCACCAGATAATACATCTCACACATTACTATATCATATAATGTATACACAGTGAGTACAGCAGCACCAGATAATACATCTCACACATTACTATACTACATAATGTATACACAGTGAGTACAGCAGCACCAGATAATACATCTCACACATTACTATACCATATAATGTATACACAGTGAGTACAGCAGCACCAGATAATACATCTCACACATTACTATACCATATAATGTATACACAGTGAGTACAGCAGCACCAGATAATACATCTCACACATTACTATACCATATAATGTATACACAGTGAGTACAGCAGCACCAGATAATACATCTCACACATTACTATACCATATAATGTATACACAGTGAGTACAGCAGCACCAGATAATACATCTCACACATTACTATACCATATAATGTATACACAGTGAGTACAGCAGCACCAGATAAAACCATCTCACACATTACTATATCATATAATGTATACACAGTGAGTACAGCAGCACCAGATAATACATCTCACACATTACTATACCATATAAAGTATACACAGTGAGTACAGCAGCACCAGATAATACATCTCACACATTACTATACCATATAATGTATACACAGTGAGTACAGCAGCACCAGATAATACATCTCACACATTATATACATATAATGTATACACAGTGAGTACAGCAGCACCAGATAATACATCTCACACATTACTATACCATATAATGTATACACAGTGAGTACAGCAGCACCAGATAATACATCTCACACATTACTATACCATATAATGTATACACAGTGAGTACAGCAGCACCAGATAATACATCTCACACATTACTATACCATATAATGTATACACAGTGAGTACAGCAGCACCAGATAATACATCTCACACATTACTATACCATATAATGTATACACAGTGAGTACAGCAGCACAAGATAATACATCTCACACATTACTATACCATATAATGTATACACAGTGAGTACAGCAGCACCAGATAATACATCTCACACATTACTATACCATATAATGTATACACAGTGAGTACAGCAGCACCAGATAATACATCTCACACATTACTATACCATATAAAGTATACACAGTGAGTACAGCAGCACAAGATAATACATCTCACACATTACTATACCATATAAAGTATACACAGTGAGTACAGCAGCACAAGATAATACATCTCACACATTACTATACCATATAATGTATACACAGTGAGTACAGCAGCACCAGATAATACATCTCACACATTACTATACCATATAATGTATACACAGTGAGTACAGCAGCACCAGATAATACATCTCACACATTAGTATATCATATAATGTATACATAGTGAGTACAGCAGCACCAATTAATACATCTCACACATTACTATATCATATACTGTATATACAGTGAGTATAGCAGCACCAGATAATACATCTCACAAACTACTATACCATATAATGTATATACAGTGAGTACAGCAGCACTAGATAATACATCTCACACATTACTATACCATATAATGTATACACAGTGAGTACAGCAGCACCAGATAATACATCTCACACATTACTATACCATATAATGTATACACAGTGAGTACAGCAGCGCCAGATAATACATCTCACACATTACTATACCATATAATGTATATACAGTGAGTACAGCAGCACCAGATAATACATCTCACACATTACTATACCATATAATGTATACACAGTGAGTACAGCAGCACCAGATAATACATCTCACACATTATTATACCATATAATGTATACACAGTGAGTACAGCAGCACCAGATAAAACCATCTCACACATTACTATATCATATAATGTATACACAGTGAGTACAGCAGCGCCAGATAATACATCTCACACATTACTATACCATATAATGTATACTCACTGTGTATACATTATATGGTATAGTAATGTGTGAGATGTATTATCTGGTGCTGCTGTACTCACTGTGTATACATTATATGATATAGTAATGTGTGAGACGTATTATCTGGTGCTGCTGTATTCACTGTGTATACATTATATGGTATAGTAATGTGTGAGATGTATTATCTGGTGCTGCTGTACTCACTGTGTATACATTATATGATATAGTAATGTGTGAGATGTATTATCTGGTACTGCTGTACTCACTGTGTATACATTATATGGTATAGTAATGTGTGAGATGTATTATCTGGTGCTGCTGTACTCACTGTGTATACATTATATGGTATAGTAATGTGTGAGATGTACTATCTGGCGCTGCTGTACTCACTGTGTATACATTATATGGTATAATAATGTGTGAGATGTATCATGTGGTGCTGCTGTACTCACTGTGTATACATTATATGGTATAGTAATGTGTGAGATGTATTATCTGGTGCTGCTGTACTCACTGTGTATACATTATATGATATAGTAATGTGTGAGATGTATTATATTGTGCTGCTGTACTCCCTGTGTATACATTATATGGTATAGTAATGTGTGAGATGTATTATCTGGTGCTGCTGTACTCACTATGTATACTTTATATGGTATAGTAAAGTGTGAGATGTATTATCTGGTGCTGCTGTACTCACTGTGTATAAATTATATGGTATAGTAATGTGTGAGATTTATTATCTGGTGCTGCTGTACTCACTGTGTATACATTATATGGTATAGTAATGTGTGAGATGTATTATCTGGTGCTGCTGTACTCACTGTGTATACATTATATGATATAGTAATGTGTGAGATGTATTATCTGGTGCTGCTGTACTCACTGTGTATACATTATATGGTATAGTAATGTGTGAGATGTATTATCTGGTGCTGCTGTACTCACTGTGTATACATTATATGGTATAGTAATGTGTGAGATGTATTATCTGGTGCTGCTGTACTCACTGTGTATACATTATATGGTATAGTAATGTGTGAGATGTATTATCTGGCGCTGCTGTACTCATTGTGTATACATTATATGGTATAGTAATGTGTGAGATGTATTATCTGGTGCTGCTGTACTCACTGTGTATACATTATATGTTATAGTAATGTGTGAGATGTATTATCTGATGCTGCTGTACTCACTGTGTATACATTATATGGTATAGTAATGTGTGAGATGTATTATCTGGTGCTGCTGTACTCACTGTGTATACATTATATGGTATAGTAATGTGTGAGATGTATTATCTGGTGCTGCTGTACTCACTGTGTATACATTATATGATATAGTAATGTGTGAGATGTATTATCTGGTGCTGCTGTACTCACTGTATATACATTATATGGTATAATAATGTGTGAGATGTATTATCTGGTGCTGCTGTACTCACTGTGTATACATTATATGGTATAATAATGTGTGAGATGTATTATCTGGTGCTGCTGTACTCACTGTGTATACATTCTATGGTATAATAATGTGTGAGATGTATCATCTGGTGCTGCTGTACTCACTGTATATACATTATATGGTATAGTAATGTGTGAGATGTATTATCTGGTGCTGCTGTACTCACTGTGTATACATTATATGGTATAGTAATGTGTGAGATGTATTATCTGGCGCTGCTGTACTCACTGTGTATACATTATATGGTATAGTAATGTGTGAGATGTATTATCTGACACTGCTGTACTCACTGTATACACATTATATGGTATAGTAATGTGTGAGATGTATTATCTGGTGCTGCTGTACTCACTGTGTATACATTATATGGTATAATAATGTGTGAGATGTATCATCTGGTGCTGCTGTACTCACTGTGTATACATTATATGGTATAGTAATGTGTGAGATGTATTATCTGGTGCTGCTGTACTCACTGTGTATACATTATATGGTATAGTAATGTGTGAGATGTATCATCTGGTGCTGCTGTACTCACTGTGTATACATTATATGGTATAGTGATGTGTAAGATGGTTTTATCTGGTGCTGCTGTACTCACAGTGTATACATTATATGATATAGTAATGTGTGAGATGTATTATCTGGTGCTGCTGTACTCACAGTGTATACATTATATGGTATAGTAATGTGTGAGATGTATTATCTGGTGCTGCTGTACTCACTGTGTATACATTATATGGTATAGTAATGTGTGAGATGTATTATCTGGTGCTGCTGTACTCACTGTGTATACATTATATGGTATAGTAATGTGTGAGATGTATTATCTGGCGCTGCTGTACTCACTGTGTATACATTATATGGTATAGTAATGTGTGAGATGTATTATCTGGTGCTGCTGTACTCACTATGTATACATTATATGATATAGTAAAGTGTGAGATGGTTTTATCTGGTGCTGCTGTACTCACTGTGTATACATTATATGGTATAATAATGTGTGAGATGTATTATCTGGTGCTGCTGTACTCACTGTGTACACATTATATGGTATAGTAATGTGTGAGTTGTATTATCTGGTGCTGCTGTACTCACTGTATATACATTATATGGTATAGTAATGTGTGAGATGTATTATCTGGTGCTGCTGTACTCACTGTGTATACATTATATGATATAGTAATGTGTGAGAAGTATTATCTGGTGCTGCTGTACTCACTGTATATACAATATATGATATAGTAATGTGTGAGATGTATTATCTGGTGCTGCTGTACTCACTGTGTATACATTATATGGTATAGTAATGTGTGAGATGTATTATCTTTTGCTGCTGTACTCACTGTGTATACATTATATGGTATAGTAATGTGTGAGATGTATTATCTGGTGCTGCTGTACTCACTGTATATACATTATATGGTATAATACTGTGTGAGATGTATCATCTGGTGCTGCTGTACTCACTGTGTATACATTATATGGTATAGTAATGTGTGAGATGTACTATCTGGCGCTGCTGTACTCACTGTATATACATTATATGATATAGTAATGTGTGAGAAGTATTATCTGGTGCTGCTGTACTCACTGTGTATACATTATATGATATAGTAATGTGTGACAAGTATTATCTGGTGCTGCTGTACTCACTGTATATACAATATATGATATAGTAATGTGTGAGATGTATTATCTGGTGCTGCTGTACTCACTGTGTATACATTATCTGGTATAGTAATGTGTGAGATGTATTATCTGGTGCTGTTGTACTCACAGTGTATACATTATATGGTATAGTAATGTGTGAGATGTATTATCTGGTGCTGCTGTACTCACTGTGTATACATTATATGGTATAGTAATGTGTGAGATGTATTATCTGGTGCTGCTGTACTCACTGTGTATACATTATATGGTATAGTAATGTGTGAGATGTATTATCTGGTGCTGCTGTACTCACTGTATATACAGTATATGGTATAGTAATGTGTGAGATGTTTTATCTGACACTGCTGTACTCACTGTGTATACATTATATGGTATAGTAATGTGTGAGATGTATTATCTGACACTGCTGTACTCACTGTGTATACATTATATGGCATAGTAATGTGTGAGATGTATTATCTGGTGCTGCTGTACTCACTGTGTATACATTATATGATATAGTAATGTGTGAGATGTATTATCTTGTGCTGCTGTACTCACTCTGTATAAATTATGTAGTATAGTAATGTGTGAGATGTATTATCTGGTGCTGCTGTACTCACTATGTATACTTTATATGGTATAGTAATGTGTGAGATGTATTATCTGGTGCTGCTGTACTCACTGTGTATACATGTGTATAATGTATACACAGTGAGTACAGCAGCACCAGATAATTCATCTCACACATTACTATACCATATAATGTATACACCAGATAAAACCATCTCACACATTACTATACCATATAATGTATACACAGTGAGTACAGCAGCACCAGATAATACATCTCACACATTACTATATCATATAATGTATACACAGTGAGTACAGCAGCGCCAGATAGTACATCTCACACATTACTATACCATATAATGTATACACAGTGAGTACAGCAGCACCAGATAATACATCTCACACATTACTATACCACCAGATAATACATCTCACACATTACTATACCATATAATGTATACACAGTGAGTACAGCAGCACCAGATAATACATCTCACACATTACTATACCATATAATGTATACACAGTGAGTACAGCTGTAAGGGATTAAAAGTCATACACTCCTCTGTGGGAAACTTAAATAATAACTTAACTATTTACATAATAATGTTTAATATAAACCTTAACCTTATTTCTAACATAGAAATAACAACACAGCAACTATTTTGGTTATAAACCCGCAGGTCATGTTTATTATGGCAACACAAGGAACCCAACCTACAGCACAAATAACATGGACCAGGGTGGGGGCAATCAGGTACTAGCTAATGCGTAGTAACCCATGCTAACAAGATGGGAAGTCCCAGGGATGCAGGAGAGTAAGCAGAGCATAGCTCAATACTAGAATCGCTTAGGGAATTCTCGGCTTTGGATCGCACAGACATGGGACCCCCCAGACGCGTCCGGAAGTAGCCGTCACTCTACCTTGATCACATCTTGTCTCCTGACACTGTCCAACCGCCACAAGATTGCCCATATATTCAGGGCAACTCTCACTGCCACCCACAACTTACACAAATAGGAGAAGGTACTGTCTCAAATCCTCAATAAACAGGTACATGCCATGGTCAAATAAATGCACCCATCGCCTCAGTAGAGGCTCCAGTCAGCTGCCGTTATGTTCCTGTGCTCCACAACAAAGTCGCTAATCTCGAACATTAACTTTCTAACATCCCTGTTCAACTTTTTCCTGACATGGAAAGCAGCCCTCTGGTTGGCCATATGCCTCCACGTCAATCTGCGGATAATGTTAGAGCACCCTATTCTCACACCAGGCATCCAAGCTTTGAATTTGTGCAGGTCAGATGGGATCACTGCACTTAAATTCTGTCCGGGAATTGATCCGAGGTTGTTTCCCCCCAAGTGGAGGATCAAGACGTTGGGTTTCTCCAAGCACCTCATGGCATCCTGCAGTCATCCAGGCAAACCTGCCCAGCAAAGGCATCTCCTCCCTAACCATCTAAGCACCACCCTAGAAGAAGAAAAGTCCAGCTGCTGTCCTCCTGGTCGCATTGATGTTTGGATGGCTGCCCAGTGCACGAACGAGTGCCCCACTATCCAGACATGAAACAGACCTCTGCAAGGACCTGCAAAAGAAAAACAGGAAAACATCACAACATAAACACGCCATACTAACTTAGCAGTGGGAGAAAAGGGGTTCTTACATATAGCTGATACTTTTGGATTTCCCCCTCCCTAGTGGCTTTATACGGTCAGCCGACCAGTCTAAAGCAGCCGCTGTTGTAGCAGCCCCAACCCTAAATGAATGAGGGGCTATCGTATTTGGATTCAACCCTGCCTTTTCAGCTGCCCATCCTAGGACCCTAAGGAATTTAAATCTTGTGAGAGGGGTGCCGTCTTGGTGAATTAAAAATCTGTGAAAAAACGCTGGACACACGTCCGAGAAGGCCTTCAGCAAAGCATAAGGGCAACTTAAAGTTCCCTGGTTTGTAGGGAGCAGCAACCACGCTCCCCTACTTTCCTGATTCACTTTGGAACGAGAGATAAATAGCAATACCCCATTTTCAGCAAAACTCACATGCTCGCACAATACCCCTCCAACTTTTGCATTTTTTTGACTGTGGTACTAGTTTTCCCGCTCTAAGGGCCCCATGAAATACCATAGCAAATGCTGTGGAAAAGAGCTGCAACTCATAAACAGAGAAGCAGACCTCAGAAAGGACCTGGAGTAAAAGGAATAACCTATAAGTGGTTATGGGTTCACGTATGTCATTTCGTCGTACCTCCGACCTCCCCCAGCCCCGAAGAATTTGGCGAACCAAAAATATCTTGGAAGAGTTTGTCAGGGTAAACAACTTACAAAAGAAGGATACCACCGATAACCTTGCTTTTTTTACCTGTCTACCTCTGAGCTCCGCAAGTCATTGCAACAACCAATCTTGCTCACATACGCAGGATAAAAATACCTGAACCTCACAGAAGAAAACCCATTTTTCCCAATACCTCACATATGATTTCCAAGTGGAAGGTGCCTGGGAAGCCTTCAGCAGCGGTATCAGTGATTGCCATCCAGGGCCACCTGCCAAAGAAAAGGAGGACAGGAAACACCATGAGTCATAGCGTTAGGTGCAATCCTCCTAAAAGTATCCCACTGAAAATGGGAAAGCACATCAGCTATGATATTAGAAACCTCAGGGACATGCCTTGCCTGAAACTCGATGTTCCGCTTAAGGCATCTCAAGACCAGAATCCTAAGATATTTTACCACTGCTTGGGACAATGAAGAGAGTCTATTAATGGCGAAGACCACACTCATGTTGTCTGTCCAAAAAACAACTGATCTGTCCCTCAGTTCTTCACCCCATATCTCCAAAGCAACCAATATGGGGAAGAGCTCCAGGAGGCAAAGGTTCCTGGTAAGCCCTCTGACTGTCCATTCAACAGGCCATGGCTCCGCTCTCCACTTACCATTTAGGTAAGCTCCATAGCCAAAGGATCCTGCAGCATCCGTAAATAAATTAATGAAATGCGTGGACGTCTGAGGTTTGCGCCAAATACAAACCCCATTGAAGTCCCTCAGAAAATGATAACAAATCTGGACATCATCCCTCATGTCTTTGTTAACCGCAATCCTTGCCTTTGGGGAAGTCCCCCCCGGTAACAGGCACTCCATTCTTTTTAGAAAAGTTCTTCCCATAGGGATAACTCGCCCCACGAAGTTGAGCAGGCCCAAAAGGGATTGCAACTCTTTTAACGTGCTGAAGGCAGAAGAAGCAAATTTTCTAACCTCTGCCAGCATTTTATGAATTTTATCCACCAGGAGTCTACATTCCTCCACTACAGAGTCAATTTCTATCCCTAAGAATGTAAGACATGTAAATGGGCCTTCAGTTTTCTCTTCTCCCAGGGGGACACAACATTTATTCATCAGAATCCTCATGTTGTGGAGCAGCAGTTCACATTCCCTGGAACTTGGTCTTCCTACTAATAAAAAACATCTGAATAATGAGCAATTCGGTCTTCCCCCGCCACCTCGGCCACAGGCCAATGCAAGAAGGTGCTGAAGGCCTCAAAGTAAGTGCAGGAGATCGATCATCCCATCGGGAGCCAACGATCAACATAGTAGGAGCCGTTGAAAAAACAACCCATTAAATAAAAAGAAGTTGGGTGAATCGGCAGTAATCGGAAAGCTGACTCCACATCTAACTTTGCCAGCAGGGCTCCTCGTCCTGCCTTCCGCACTACCATTAGTGCATCGTCAAAGGACTGATAGTGCACCATGTTCAGCTGAGCCGGGATGGCATCATTTACAGACTTACCCTTGGGAAAAGAAAGGTATTGAATCATCCTAAATTTTCCTGGATCCTTCTTCGGCAATACTCCTAATGGGGAAATAACCAACCCCGGTATTGTTTTTTTCCTAAAGGGGCCTGCCATACAACCCAGTGAAACTTCCTTACCCAACTTCTCCTTCAGTGCATCAGGGAACTGGTATGCAGATTTCAAATTCCTGCGTGTTGTGGAGCCTGTAACCTTACCCTGAACGGGAATGTTGAAGCCCTCCTGAAGGACTTCCCTCAGTAAGGCCACCGCACCCTTATCAGGGTACAAAGTGAGCCATGGCCTAATTGTAGCCATCTTCAGCGCGGTGGCGGCCCTTACCAGCAGCAGCGCCTCTTGGTCCTGCCCTATCCTGTTTCTTAAATTTGTTAACGCAATCTACGGCTGGGTGAGGCAGTTGTGGCATGCGTGCTGAAAGGAACACAAAGTCCCCAGTGTGCAATGCTTATCTTGGAATTTCCAGCAGACCCCAGTGGGACGCCTCCGAAATCTGTTGGCTGAACGTACCTGTGGTGTACCTGCTGGAGGAGCGGAAGTCCCAGGGACCCTTTCTGCACCCAGCCGGGCCAAGAGCTGCTTCTCCACACATCCAAAGTCCAGGAGAGGGTTACCTACCATTTTCTTACGAAAAGGCCTTATCATAATCACGCCAGGCTCCTTTGCGATAGTTCTCTTTAATAATCTCCATGTTTTCCATATATTTTAATATGGCCAAATTCTGATCAGGTCTCTTCTCCAAATAGCAAGAAGTGTAGACCCTGAAACATTTTCTCCACTCCCGGAATGTATCCGGGCGCTGGAATTTTTTAGACCCAGTCCCATCTGCGGCTCTCTCCTTTTGCCTATAGGCTTCCACAGAGAGTTTGAAGATGTTAACGTACTTCCCGTCCTGAATGCCCTTGACCATCTTAGTTTTAAGATGCACATGCAGATCATATGAGGACCAGGAGTGTGTGTCACTGTGGAGTGCCACCTTCCGGTTGACAGGCCCACGTATGTCAGTGAGTCTGGTCCGGGGTTGGGATGTCCTAGCTGACATTTCAGAGGAAACAGGCTCTGATGACCGTTGTAACCCTTTCTTAGCAACCTCTTTATCCTCTGTCAACCACCTAAGCATCCTGTACATACGTTTATGCCCTTTGGCATCTAAACCCCAAGCCTTATCATTCTCAGAAGATGACGTGAAACCCCTAAACCCCACTGAAACTGAGGACTCACCGGCCTGTGTCCCCGTCCTGGTTTGTATAACCACCACACCGATGTCGATGGACGCTCATCCTGTGACACGATGGAATCAGCACACTGTTCTCCGTACCTCTCTACAGGCCACTTCCTGAGTCTCCAGTAGTTGCCCTATTGCTATCTTGAAAAACAGAATGCAAGAGAAGAGTTCCATGCGGGAGAAGGTCAGATCTCCCCCTCCCTCTATTCACACTCTGATCACCCCTCCCTTCAAGCACTCTTGATACACATGGGAGTTTGCCCCCCCCTTCTCTCGCTTGCACACTCTGAAAATCCTCAGAAAATTCCTCAATTTCGTCACTAAAGTGCACTGTCTTAGGGCCCTAGGGTGAAGGCTTTCTATGACTTCTAATTGACGCCATTTCCATATCTAGACTATGGAATTGGGATGGGTGGCCCTGCTTAACTGCGGATCCAGTGACCACTTTCCTAGTGTTAGCCTGCACTGCCGAAACATGCTAGGGCCTAGTGTCCCTAGACACGCCCTCTTTACCATTCATACTGCCAACATCTGAAAAGCCATGCCTGTGGAATCCAAGTCCACATTATCTGCCACATTCACACTAGGCCTTTTAGGTGCCTTCGCACCTTTATTGCGGCCTGTAGCGGTCTTTGCCGTCGATCACACACTTGCTCTTTAATTGGCCCCTTTTTGCCTGCTTCCTGACCCGATTCCAGTCCCAGCTATCCCCAAAGTAGCTCCACTGCCTCCCTTCTTTTCAGCACTAAGCCTCTGTGCCTGTGATAGCGGCGCGCCTACCGCCTCTTGAGGCCAACCCCCCGGAGCCATAGTTCCCCCATGCAGGCACTCTTTTCTTACCTATGGAGCTGCGTGGGGGAACTTGATGCACTCCTATTCATGGCCGAGCGTCGAATGGCAATTCCGGAAGTGACGTCACTGGAAGTGACGACACTGGAAGTACCGCCGCTCGAGGACCCAAGACTGGAAGTCGTCACGGAGAAGGCCGAAGCCACCGGAGAAGCATGTAAACCACCGGAAGATGGACCCTGGACCGCAGAGGACCCGTCTGGAGCCCTGGACATTGCCGCCACCAGCATCTGGAAGAGGGACACCGCCACCGTGATGGATTCGCTGGCCCCAGCGCTCCCATTATGCCCACCACCAATCTAAGTGAATTTTATGGGCCATGGGGAAATGGGAAAATCACGGGAGGGACCGGTGACTGCATCGCCTATAATTTGTCAAGGCCCAGGCTATAGGGCCCAAAAACTCGGATGCCGCATCTGAGAGGCCTAAATCCTCTTGATCTCCCCAACCACCCACCGGATCAAAATTTCAGGGATAATCGTGGAGCTGCCTCCCTCACAAGACCCACCCTGGGAAGGGACATATGGGGGATTAAGTAATGGAATATGACCCACCGCATCAGGTGAAGGTGCGATCTATTCCTCCACGACTTCTCTTTCTGCAGATTCCTCTGGGGCCTCCATGAATCATTTTGGAGGTACTTTTACTCTCTTGGAACGCTTCAAGAGAAAACTTCAAAGAAACAAGCAGAAAGAAGATTTGGATTCCTGTACAGGTCTTAGAAAGGTAAGCCAAACCCCTCCTCTCTAACTGCAACATTTGTTTCACACACACAAGAACACTCCCACTTCTCCGTCCTGGCCTTAACCCTTATGTGCAATCCAGGCAATTTCCCTTGCATTCCCTTATAATGTATACACAGTGAGTACAGTAGCACCAGATAAAACCATCTCACAAATTACTATACCACATATTTTATACACAGTGAGTACAGCAGCACCAGATGCAGGGCCGACTCAACCATGGGACCAAGTGGGTCCATTCTTACAGACTACACACCATAAGATATACATATATATGTTACAGGCAAACTGTGAAACTCAGATATTGTAAAGAATTCCTTAAACTTCCAGGCAAAATGTATTGAATAAAATCATCTATGCACATTGCCTAGGCATTCTGTAAAATGCCAGATTCATTTTATGCAATGTCTGAAACTATTATATCTTTTAAAAAATGTCATAAGCAAAGGAAATCTATTTGCCCATAGAATTTGCCTCATTCAGAGTTCAAGAATTTAACCTGCAAATTCAACACAGATTTTATTGCATCATTGCACAATTGAGCTAGCAAAACAGAATTAATGTATATTTTCATCAATTAATTTACCAGGAATTACATTTTCAATACAATGTTCCTTTAACTATCACAACAATAAAATGGCAATTAGTGGCAACCTTCTTTTAGTGAAAACCCTTTCAATACTGTCAAGAAACATTCTGCCCTGTAATATTCTTTTTTTTTTTTTATTGGGGGGGGGGGGGGGGTTAAGGGATATAGAAGTCCCAGGGTACCATTGCAAGGCAAGCTGAAAAGCAAAGTGTGCAATCAAAAATAATCCAGCCTACTTTAAAGAGATATGAATCCCAAAGTTTGTCTTTCATGATTCAGATAGAGCATGCAATTTTAAGCAACTTTCTAATGTACTCCTATCATCAATGTTTCTTTGTTCTCTTGGTATATTTGTTTTAAAAAGCAGGAATGTAAGCTTAGGAGCCGGCCCTGGTTCAGCACCCTGGGTAGCGCTTGCTGATTGGTGGCTAAATCTAGCTGCTTTTTCAAACAAAGATACCAAGAGAATTAAGAAAATTTGATAATAGGAGTAAATTAGAAAGTTGCTTAAAATTGCACACTCTATCTGAATCATGAAAGAAAAACTCTGTGTTTCATACCTCTTTAAAATAGGCTGAATTATTTTTGATTGCACACCCTTTAAACATTTGAGTGACCCCTTGAGTGCAGTCTCAGGGGCCGATTAATCAATGTCTGGTGGACATGATACGCTGTAGCAGTGTATGTGTATATTTGAATCGTATCGTGTCCGCTCGCACTATGAAAAATATAGCCCCAAGAAAACAAAGAAAAATTTCTTATAGGAGTAAATTAGAAAGTTGCTTAAAATTGCGTGCTCTATCTGAATCATGGAAGAAAACATTTGGGTTTTGTGTCTCTTTAAACTGCTCATGTATGAAGCAAATATAAAGATTTATAAAAAGGTTAATATGTGTCTATTCCCTCAGCTACAGATGTGCCTGGGTTAACTCAATACTTCCTCTTCTTGTATCATTGATGCCCTGCGCTTGGTTGGGTACAGCTGGAAAAGCAATTGTTTTATAGCTCAGATGCCAGGAGCTATGAGTTTTTCAAGTTTAGATTATAAAGGGCATGTTGGGTGAATTTGAGCTTTACAGATATAGGGTTTTTATGATAAGGTAGAAGTCACAAGACACCCGTTTAAAAGGCTGTGGAACAACTTTTACTGTAAAG